>NC_142107.1:0-305833 GCF_056152115.1 Neolamprologus brichardi | reverse complement strand
AATGTGTGTCTGAGTCTTCTATCAAAAGTTACAGCTATTTATATGAAGTTGTACAAAAACGCTTTATTTCGTCAAGACAGTGCGTTTCTTACGATTACATGCATTTGAATGGGGAGCTCGCCCGAAACAAAGTATAGGTTTTCATTATGTGAATAACTTGAAAAATCTTAGCTCAAACAGCTGCAAAACCTGTTTGCCCAGCACGGGGATATTGAATTCTATGAGATAAAGCCATAAAAATGTGTGTCTGAGTCTTCTATCAAAAGTTACAGCTATTTATATGAAGTTGTACAAAAACGCTTTATTTCGTCAAGCCTGTGCGTTTCTTACGATTACATGCATTTGAATGGGGACCTCGCCCGAAACAAAGTATAGGTTTTCATTATGTGAATAACTTGAAAAATCTTAGCTCAAACAGATGCAAAACCTGTTTGCCCATCACAGGGATATTGAATTCTATGAGATAAAGCCATAAAAATGTGTGTCTGAGTCTTCTATCAAAAGTTACAGCTATTTATATGAAGTTGTACAAAAACGCTTTATTTCGTCAAGCCAGTGCGTTTCTTACGATTACATGCATTTGAATGGGGAGCTCGCCCGAAACAAAGTATAGGTTTTCATTATGTGAATAACTTGAAAAATCTTAGCTCAAACAGCTGCAAAACCTGTGTGCCCAGCACGGGGATATTGAATCTGATAAGATAAAGCCATGAATATGTGTGTCTGAGTCTTCTATCAAAAGTTACAGCTATTTATATGAAGTTGTACAAAAACGCTTTATTTCGTCAAGCCAGTGCGTTTCTTACGATTACATGCATTTGAATGGGGAGCTCGCCCGAAACAAAGTATAGGTTTTCATTATGTGAATAACTTGAAAAATCTTAGCTCAAACAGCTGCAAAACCTTTGTGCCCAGCACAGGGATATTGAATTCTATGCGATAAAGCAATAAAAATGTGTGTCTGAGTCTTCTATCAAAAGTTACAACTATTTATATGAAGTTATACAAAAACGCTTTATTTCGTCAAGCCAGTGCGTTTCTTACGATTACATGCATTTGAATGGGGAGCTCGCCCGAAACAAAGTATAGGTTTTCATTATGTGAATAACTTGAAAAATCTTAGCTCAAACAGCTGCAAAACCTGTGTGCCCATCACAGGGATATTGAATCTGATAAGATAAAGCCATAAATATGTGTGTCTGAGTCTTCTATCAAAAGTTACAGCTATTTATATGAAGTTGTACAAAAACGCTTTATTTCGTCAAGCCAGTGCGTTTCTTACGATTACATGCATTTGAATGGGGAGCTCGCCCGAAACAAAGTATAGGTTTTCATTATGTGAATAACTTGAAAAATCTTAGCTGAAACAGCTGGAAAACCTGTTTGCCCAGCACAGGGATATTGAATCCGATAAGATAAAGCCATGAATATGTGTGTCTGAGTCTTCTATCAAAAGTTACAGCTATTTATATGAAGTTGTACGAAAATGCTTTACTTCGTCAAGACAGTGCGTTTCTTACGATTACATGCATTTGAATGGGGAGCTCGCTCGAAACAAAGTATAGGTTTTCATTATGTGAATAACTTGAAAAATCTTAGCTCAAACAGCTGCAACACCTGTGTGCCCAGCACAGGGATATTGAATTCTATGAGATAAAGCAATAAAAATGTGTGTCTGAGTCTTCTATCAAAAGTTACAGCTATTTATATGAAGTTGTACAAAAACGCTTTATTTCGTCAAGCCAGTGCGTTTCTTACGATTACATGCATTTGAATGGGGAGCTCGCCCGAAACAAAGTATAGGTTTTCATTATGTGAATAACTTGAAAAATCTTAGCTCAAACAGCTGCAAAACCTGTGTGCCCCTCACAGGGATATTGAATCTGATAAGATAAAGCCATAAATATGTGTGTCTGAGTCTTCTATCAAAAGTTACAGCTATTTATATGAAGTTGTACAAAAACGCTTTATTTCGTCAAGCCAGTGCGTTTCTTACGATTACATGCATTTGAATGGGGAGCTCGCCCGAAACAAAGTATACACAGCAAATCCAGCATGTCCAAATTAACACTGTCAGATTTGATTTCAACACTATTAAAGTGTCTATATGGGTCCACACCAGAGAGTGTTAATTTAACTCTTTTTGGAGAGTTGGTACGTTAACTCTGATTTAGTGTTAAACACCAAATCTGTCTGGAGTTGATAATTTAACACTTACTAATGCTAACTAGGTGTTAAGAGTTTATATATTAACTCTCAAAGAGTATTTTAGTTTAACTACGTAAGAGTTATCTTCTAATTAATTCTAAAAAGCGGGAATTTTACTGTTCTGAACTTCTAGAAATTTATTTTGGAAATAAACATTTACTAAAAAGATGCAATGGTTTTTGAAAAACATTTATTCTGAACTGTGCACCACAATTTCAAAACATTTTCTGAAAGATGTAACAGTGTACAAGGTCTGACATAGGCAGTGTTGGGAAGGTTACTTTTAAAATGTATTCCATTACAGAATACAGAATACATGCCCCAAAATGTATTCTGTAACGTATTCCGTTACGTTACTCAATGAGAGTAACGTATTCTGAATACTTTGGATTACTTAATATATTATCATGCTGTTTACAACTACATGAATGTACTATTGCTGTGATTTATTACTGTTACTGAAGGTCCGCGGCTCCGAACCGTAGTAAAGGGACCTCTGGCTAATACGGTGGGTTCTGTGTCGGGCTCGTAGCCAAAAACTAGCTTTACTTTGTTGTCTGGGTAAACTTTGCTAGTGAGAGACAGAGAGAGGTGTTGAAAGGCTGCTCCAATGGAACTTATTGTTTTTGGAGGAAAACACGAACACGGTGTACAGTCGAGTCTTAATAGCTTACTTACAACTGGGCTCGTCAGGCTCTCTTCTTGGCTGCAGTGGTTATTATTATATTTACATGCTTCCAGCTCCCGTTTTTGCTCGATGACAGCTCGTACTTTTCCTTTTTCTCCCTCCTCGCGCTCACAGACACATATCGGGTATGGCAGTCCATTCTCCCTGCAGCACGGACTACACTGCCTATGATGCTACATTCTTTAGAGCTATACCGGTAGCATTCTGCCTATTAGCTTAGCACAACAACAACAAAAAGGCCTCTCTCACCCAGGAAACACGCAGAGAGAGAGCGTCACCCTGTAACCATGGCAACCGTAACCGTGCCACCTGGAACAACAGAACGTAGCTGTCAAACAAAACCCAAACAGTCCTCCTGACCCGCCACAATATGAAACAGGGAAGTACCGCCGTGTAATCCATTTATTTCAACAAAGTAACTGTATTCTAAATACCACCTTTTTAAACGGTAACTGTAACGGAATACAGTTACTCATATTTTGTATTTTAAATATGTAACGGCGGTACATGTATTCCGTTACTCCCCAACACTGGACATAGGTGAGCTGGTAAATGCAAATAACAGCATTCTCATCACTTATTTCTTCAATACAATATGCATGTCCTTCATTCATCACTTTGTGGAACTGCAACGCACTTCTGCTCTCCCCCATATTCCATCTTCACAAGCATATCCTATGCGGAGATTGAATAAAAATTAGTTGACACTAATTAATGGCACAAATCAATTGCAGCACAGTAAAAAAAAAGGAATCCTTTTTGAGCCGTTACTTGTGTAAAGTATTTTCCCAAAAGACAAGGACACAGGCAAAAGGTAGTACTGAACTAAATGTAAAACCTCAACCTTTTTCATTTTTACCTAAACCGTGTGCACAAAACTCTGGAGGGATCTAAACGCTAACGTAGAACCCAGTCAGGACGTCTGCTACTGCTGTTTGCTCGTTTTTTATGGGAGATCGTTTTCAGGCTTCAAGTAGCACCATTATACCAACATTTCACATTCTAGACATTGTTTTAGGTGTATTTGACCAAAGGTTTGACTGAAAATTCACATGCAAGCTTTTTTTCAAGGCTGTGGTATTTGCCCGCAAACAATACCTTTCAGCTAGCTAAAACATAATATTATGCTATCAGCGAGCAACACGGCTAATGCCTTTCACACAGCTTTGTCTCAACTCCAAAGAGCCACAGAACTAAAAGCTAATAATAATAATTGAAACAATCTTTGAAAAAATGACTTACCAAGCATGGCAAACAACTCAAATACGTAGAGAAAAATGTTCTGAAACGGCTTCACTTCAGCTTCGATTGGAGCCGTGCTGGGGGCGGAGTCTGTGAATTTACTAAATTGGTGTCATAGCCCCTGTAGGAGTTCAGAGTTAAGAGGTCAAGAGTTAATGTTTCCATTGTAACACCTCCAGATTTGAAATAGAAACACTCATTTTTAACACTCGATTTTAACTACTATCATTTTACACCTCAGAGTTACATTAAAAGAATGTGACTCTACTTAGAGTAAAATTAACTCTAAGACTACTAACACCAAAACATTTAACACTTTTGAATTTGCTGTGTAGGTTTTCATTATGTGAATAACTTGAAAAATCTTAGCTCAAACAGATGCAAAACCTGTTTGCCCATCACAGGGATATTGAATTCTATGAGATAAAGCCATAAAAATGTGTGTCTGAGTCTTCTATCAAAAGTTACAGCTATTTATATGGAGTTGCACAAAAACGCTTTATTTCGTCAAGCCAGTGCGTTTCTTACCATTACATGCATTTGAATGGGGAGCTCGCCCGAAACAAAGTATAGGTTTTCATTATGTGAATAACTTGAAAAATCTTAGCTCAAACAGCTGCAAAACCTGTGTGCCCATCACGGGGATATTAAATCTGATAAGATAAAGCCATAAATACAGTGGGGCAAAAAAGTATTTAGTCAGCCACCGATTGTGCAAGTTCCCCCACTTAAAATGATGACAGAGGTCAGTAATTTGCACCAGAGGTACACTTCAACTGTGAGAGACAGAATGTGAAAAAAAAATCCATGAATTCACATGGTAGGATTTGTAAAGAATTTATTCGTAAATCAGGGTGGAAAATAAGTATTTGGTCACCTCAAACAAGGAAAATCCCTGGCTCTCACAGACCTGTAACGTCTTCTGTAAGAAGCTTTTCTGTCCCCCACTCGTTACCTGTATGAATGGCACCTGTTTGACCTCATCATCTGTATAAAAGACACCTGTCCACAGCCTCAACCAGTCAGACTCCAAACTCCGCCATGGCCAAGACCAAAGAGCTTTCGAAGGACACCAGGAAAAGAATTGTAGACCTGCACCAGACTGGGAAGAGTGAATCTACAATAGGCAAGCAGCTTGGTGTGAAAAAATCAACTGTGGGAGCAATCATCAGAAAATGGAAGACATACAAGACCACTGATAATCTCCCTCGATCTGGGGCTCCATGCAAGATCTCATCCCGTGGGGTCAAAATGATCATGAGAACGGTGAGCAAAGATCCCAGAACCACACAGGGGGACCTGGTGAATGACCTGCAGAGAGCTGGGACCAAAGTAACAAAGGTCACCATCAGTAACACACTACAACGGCAGGGAATCAAATCCCGCAGTGCCAGACGTGTTCCGCTGCTGAAGCCAGTGCATGTCCAGGCCCGTCTGAAGTTTGCCAGAGAGCACATGGATGATACAGCAGAGGATTGGGAGAATGTCATGTGGTCAGATGAAACCAAAGTAGAACTTTTTGGTATAAACTCAACTCGTCGTGTTTGGAGGAAGAAGAATACTGAGTTGCATCCCAAGAACACCATACCTACTGTGAAGCATGGGGGTGGAAACATCATGCTATGGGGCTGTTTTTCTGCCAAGGGGACAGGACGACTGATCCGTGTTAAGGACAGAATGAATGGGGCCAAGTATCGTGAGATTTTGAGCCCAAACCTCCTTCCATCAGTGAGAACTTTGAAGATGAAACGAGGCTGGGTCTTCCAACATGACAATGATCCAAAACACACCGCCTGGGCAACAAAGGAGTGGCTCCGTAAGAAGCATTTGAAAGTCCTGGAGTGGCCTAGCCAGTCTCCAGACCTCAACCCCATAGAAAATCTGTGGCGGGAGTTGAAAGTCCGTGTTGCTCGGCGACAGCCCCAAAACATAACTGCTCTTGAGAAGATCTGCATGGAGGAATGGGCCAAAATACCAGCTACTGTGTGTGCAAACCTGGTAAAGACCTGTAGTAAACGTTTGACCTCTGTTATTGCCAACAAAGGTTATGTTACAAAGTATTGAGTTGTATTTTTGTTATTGACCAAATACTTATTTTCCACCCTGATTTACAAATAAATTCTTAACAAATCCTACCATGTGAATTCATGGATTTTTTTTTTTCACATTCTGTCTCTCACAGTTGAAGTGTACCTCTGGTGCAAATTACTGACCTCTGTCATCATTTTAAGTGGGGGAACTTGCACAATCGGTGGCTGACTAAATACTTTTTTGCACCACTGTATGTGTGTCTGAGTCTTCTATCAAAAGTTACAGCTATTTATATGGAGTTGCAAAAAAACGCTTTATTTCGTCAAGCCAGTGCGTTTCTTACGATTACATGCATTTGAATGGGGAGCTCGCCCGAAACAAAGTATAGGTTTTCATTATGTGAATAACTTGAAAAATCTTAGCTCAAACAGCTGCAAAACCTTTGTGCCTAGCACAGGGATATTGAATTCTATGAGATAAAGCAATAAAAATGTGTGTCTGAGTCTTCTATCAAAAGTTACAGCTATTTATATGAAGTTGTACAAAAACGCTTTATTTCGTCAAGCCAGTGCGTTTCTTACGATTACATGCATTTGAATGGGGAGCTCGCCCGAAACAAAGTATAGGTTTTCATTATGTGAATAACTTGAAAAATCTTAGCTCAAACAGCTGCAAAAGCTGTTTGCCCATCACAGGGATATTGATTTCTCTGAGATAAAGCCACAAATATGTGTGTCTGAGTCTTCTATCAAAAGTTACAGCTATTTATATGAAGTTGTACAAAAACGCTTTATTTCGTCAAGCCAGTGCGTTTCTTACGATTACATGCATTTGAATGGGGAGCTCGCCCGAAACAAAGTATAGGTTTTCATTATGTGAATAACTTGAAAAATCTTAGCTCAAACAGCTGCAAAACCTGTGTGCCCACCACAGGGATATTAAATCTGATAAGATAAAGCCATAAATATGTGTGTCTGAGTCTTCTATCAAAAGTTACAGCTATTTATAGGAAGTTGTACGAAAACGCTTTATTTCGTCAAGCCAGTGCGTTTCTTACGATTACATGCATTTGAATGGGGAGCTCGCCCGAAACAAAGTATAGGTTTTCATTATGTGAATAACTTGAAAATCTTAGTTCAAACAGCTGCAAAAGCTGTTTGCCCATCACAGGGATATTGATTTCTCTGAGATAAAGCCACAAATATGTATGTCTGAGTCTTCTATCAAAAGTTACAGCTATTTATATGAAGTTGTACAAAAACGCTTTATTTTGTCAAGCCAGTGCGTTTCTTACGATTACATGCATTTGAATGGGGAGCTCGCCCGAAACAAAGTATAGGTTTTCATTATGTGAATAACTTGAACATCTTAGTTCAAACAGCTGCAAAAGCTGTTTGCCCATCACAGGGATATTGATTTCTCTGAGATAAAGCCACAAATATGTGTGTCTGAGTCTTCTATCAAAAGTTACAGCTATTTATATGAAGTTGTACAAAAACGCTTTATTTCGTCAAGCCAGTGCGTTTCTTACGATTACATGCATTTGAATGGGGACCTCGCCCGAAACAAAGTATAGGTTTTCATTATGTGAATAACTTGAAAAATCTTAGCTCAAACAGCTGCACAACCTGTGTGCCCAGCACGGGGATATTGAATTCTATGAGATAAAGCCATAAAAATGTGTGTCTGAGTCTTCTATCAAAAGTTACAACTATTTATATGAAGTTGTACAAAAACGCTTTATTTTGTCAAGCCAGTGCGTTTCTTACGATTACATGCATTTGAATGGGGAGCTCGCCCGAAACAAAGTATAGGTTTTCATTATGTGAATAACTTGAAAAATCTTAGCTCAAACAGCTGCAAAACCTGTGTGCCCACAACAGGGATATTGAATCTGATAAGATAAAGCCATAAATATGTGTGTCTGAGTCTTCTATCAAAAGTTACAGCTATTTATATGAAGTTGTACAAAAACGCTTTATTTCGTCAAGCCAGTGCGTTTCTTACGATTACATGCATTTGAATGGGGAGCTCGCCCGAAATAAAGTATAGGTTTTCATTATGTGAATAACTTGAAAAATCTTAGCTCAAACAGATGCAAAACCTGTTTGCCCATCACGGGGATATTGAATTCTATGAGATAAAGCCATAAAAATGTGTGTCTGAGTCTTCTATCAAAAGTTACAGCTATTTATATGAAGTTGTACAAAAACGCTTTATTTCGTCAAGCCAGTGCGTTTCTTACGATTACATGCATTTGAATGGGGAGCTCGCCCGAAACAAAGTATAGGTTTTCATTATGTGAATAACTTAAAAATCTTAGCTCAAACAGCTGCAAAACCTGTGTGCCCACCACAGGGATATTAAATCTGATAAGATAAAGCCATAAATATGTGTGTCTGAGTCTTCTATCAAACGTTACAGCTATTTATAGGAAGTTGTACGAAAACGCTTTATTTCGTCAAGCCAGTGCGTTTCTTACGATTACATGCATTTGAATGGGGAGCTCGCCCGAAACAAAGTATAGGTTTTCATTATGTGAATAACTTGAAAATCTTAGTTCAAACAGCTGCAAAAGCTGTTTGCCCATCACAGGGATATTGATTTCTCTGAGATAAAGCCACAAATATGTGTGTCTGAGTCTTCTATCAAAAGTTACAGCTATTTATATGAAGTTGTACAAAAACGCTTTATTTTGTCAAGCCAGTGCGTTTCTTACGATTACATGCATTTGAATGGGGAGCTCGCCCGAAACAAAGTATAGGTTTTCATTATGTGAATAACTTGAAAAATCTTAGCTCAAACAGCTGCAAAACCTGTGTGCCCAGCACGGGGATATTGAATTCTATGAGATAAAGCCATAAAAATGTGTGTCTGAGTCTTCTATCAAAAGTTACAGCTATTTATATGAAGTTGTACAAAAACGCTTTATTTCGTCAAGCCAGTGCGTTTCTTACGATTACATGCATTTGAATGGGGACCTCGCCCGAAACAAAGTATAGGTTTTCATTATGTGAATAACTTGAAAAATCTTAGCTCAAACAGATGCAAAACCTGTTTGCCCAGCACAGGGATATTGAATCCGATAAGATAAAGCCATGAATATGTGTGTCTGAGTCTTCTATCAAAAGTTACAGCTATTTATATGAAGTTGTACAAAAACGCTTTATTTCGTCAAGCCAGTGCGTTTCTTACGATTACATGCATTTGAATGGCGAGCTCGCCCGAAACAAAGTATAGGTTTTCATTATGTGAATAACTTGAAAAATCTTAGCTCAAACAGCTGTAAAACCTGTGTGCCCACAACAGGGATATTGCATCTGATAAGATAAAGCCATAAATATGTGTGTCTGAGTCTTCTATCAAAAGTTACAGCTATTTATATGAAGTTGTACAAAAACGCTTTATTTCGTCAAGCCAGTGCGTTTCTTACGATTACATGCATTTGAATGGGGAGCTCGCCCGAAACAAAGTATAGGTTTTCATTATGTGAATAACTTGAAAAATCTTAGCTCAAACAGCTGCAAAACCTGTGTGCCCACAACAGGGATATTGAATCTGATAAGATAAAGCCATAAATATGTGTGTCTGAGTCTTCTATCAAAAGTTACAGCTATTTATATGAAGTTGTACAAAAACGCTTTATTTCGTCAAGCCAGTGCGTTTCTTACGATTACATGCATTTGAATGGGGAGCTCGCCCGAAACAAAGTATAGGTTTTCATTATGTGAATAACTTGAAAAATCTTAGCTCAAACAGCTGCAAAACCTGTTTGCCCATCACAGGGATATTGAATTCTATGAGATAAAGCCATAAAAATGTGTGTCTGAGTCTTCTATCAAAAGTTACAGCTATTTATATGAAGTTGTACAAAAACGCTTTATTTCGTCAAGACAGTGCGTTTCTTACGATTACATGCATTTGAATGGGGAGCTCGCCCGAAACAAAGTATAGGTTTTCATTATGTGAATAACTTAAAAATCTTAGCTCAAACAGCTGCAAAACCTGTTTGCCCACCACAGGGATATTGAATCCGATAAGATAAAGCCATGAATATGTGTGTCTGAGTCTTCTATCAAAAGTTACAGCTATTTATATGAAGTTGTACGAAAACGCTTTATTTCGTCAAGACAGTGCGTTTCTTACGATTACATGCATTTGAATGGGGAGCTCGCCCGAAACAAAGTATAGGTTTTCATTATGTGAATAACTTGAAAAATCTTAGCTCAAACAGCTGCAAAACCTGTTTGCACATCACGGGGATATTAAATCTGATAAGATAAAGCCATAAATATGTGTTTGAGTCTTCTATCAAAAGTTACAGCTATTTATATGGAGTTGCACAAAAACGCTTTATTTCGTCAAGACAGTGCGTTTCTTATGATTACATGCATTTGAATGGGGAGCTCGCCCGAAACAAAGTATAGGTTTTCATTATGTGAATAACTTGAAAATCTTACTTCAAACAGCAGCAAAAGCTGTTTGCCCATCACAGGGATATTGATTTCTCTGAGATAAAGCCACAAATATGTGTGTCTGAGTCTTCTATCAAAAGTTACAGCTATTTATATGAAGTTGTACAAAAACGCTTTATTTCGTCAAGCCAGTGCGTTTCTTACGATTACATGCATTTGAATGGGGAGCTCGCCCGAAACAAAGAATAGGTTTTCATTATGTGAATAACTTGAAAAATCTTAGCTCAAACAGCTGCAAAAGCTGTTTGCCCATCACAGGGATATTGATTTCTCTGAGATAAAGCCACAAATATGTGTGTCTGAGTCTTCTATCAAAAGTTACAGCTATTTATATGAAGTTGTACAAAAACGCTTTATTTCGTCAAGCCAGTGCGTTTCTTACGATTACATGCATTTGAATGGGGAGCTCGCCCGAAACAAAGTATAGGTTTTCATTATGTGAATAACTTGAAAAATCTTAGCTCAAACAGCTGCAAAACCTGTGTGCCCACCACAGGGATATTAAATCTGATAAGATAAAGCCATAAATATGTGTGTCTGAGTCTTCTATCAAAAGTTACAGCTATTTATAGGAAGTTTTACGAAAACGCTTTATTTCGTCAAGCCAGTGCGTTTCTTACGATTACATGCATTTGAATGGGGAGCTCGCCCGAAACAAAGTATAGGTTTTCATTATGTGAATAACTTGAAAATCTTAGTTCAAACAGCTGCAAAGGCTGTTTGCCCATCACAGGGATATTGATTTCTCTGAGATAAAGCCACAAATATGTGTGTCTGAGTCTTCTATCAAAAGTTACAGCTATTTATATGAAGTTGTACAAAAACGCTTTATTTCGTCAAGCCTGTGCGTTTCTTACGATTACATGCATTTGAATGGGGAGCTCGCCCGAAACAAAGTATAGGTTTTCATTATGTGAATAACTTGAAAAATATTAGCTCAAACAGCTGCAAAACCTGTGTGCCCAGCACGGGGATATTGAATCTGATAAGATAAAGCCATAAATATGTGTGTCTGAGTCTTCTATCAAAAGTTACAGCTATTTATATGAAGTTGTACAAAAACGCTTTATTTCGTCAAGCCAGTGCGTTTCTTACGATTACATGCATTTGAATGGGGAGCTCGCCCGAAACAAAGTATAGGTTTTCATTATGTGAATAACTTGAAAAATCTTAGCTCAAACAGCTGCAAAACCTGTGTGCCCACAACAGGGATATTGAATCTGATAAGATAAAGCCATAAATATGTGTGTCTGAGTCTTCTATCAAAAGTTACAGCTATTTATATGAAGTTGTACAAAAACGCTTTATTTCGTCAAGCCAGTGCGTTTCTTACGATTACATGCATTTGAATGGGGAGCTCGCCCGAAACAAAGTATAGGTTTTCATTATGTGAATAACTTGAAAAATCTTAGCTCAAACAGCTGCAAAATCTGTGTGCCCATCACAGGGATATTGAATCTGATAAGATAAAGCCATAAATATGTGTGTCTGAGTCTTCTATCAAAAGTTACAGCTATTTATATGAAGTTGTACAAAAACGCTTTATTTCGTCAAGCCAGTGCGTTTCTTACGATTACATGCATTTGAATGGGGAGCTCGCCCGAAACAAAGTATAGGTTTTCATTATGTGAATAACTTGAAAATCTTAGTTCAAACAGCTGCAAAAGCTGTTTGCCCATCAAAGGGATATTGATTTCTCTGAGATAAAGCCACAAATATGTGTGTCTGAGTCTTCTATCAAAAGTTACAGCTATTTATATGAAGTTGTACAAAAACGCTTTATTTCGTCAAGCCAGTGCGTTTCTTACGATTACATGCATTTGAATGGGGAGCTCGCCCGAAACAAAGTATAGGTTTTCATTATATGAATAACTTGAAAATCTTAGCTCAAACAGATGCAAAACCTGTTTGCCCATCACAGGGATATTGAATTCTATGAGATAAAGCCATAAAAATGTGTGTCTGAGTCTTCTATCAAAAGTTACAGCTATTTATATGAAGTTGTACGAAAACGCTTTATTTCGTCAAGCCAGTGCGTTTCTTACGATTACATGCATTTGAATGGGGAGCTCGCCCGAAACAAAGTATAGGTTTTCATTATGTGAATAACTTGAAAATCTTAGTTCAAACAGCTGCAAAAGCTGTTTGCCCACCACAGGGATATTGATTTCTCTGAGATAAAGCCACAAATATGTGTGTCTGAGTCTTCTATCAAAAGTTACAGCTATTTATATGAAGTTGTACAAAAACGCTTTATTTCGTCAAGCCTGTGCGTTTCTTACGATTACATGCATTTGAATGGGGAGCTCGCCCGAAACAAAGTATAGGTTTTCATTATATGAATAACTTGAAAAATCTTAGCTCAAACAGCTGCAAAACCTTTGTGACCAGCACAGGGATATTGATTTCTCTGAGATAAAGCCACAAATATGTGTGTCTGAGTCTTCTATCAAAAGTTACAGCTATTTATATGAAGTTGTACAAAAACGCTTTATTTCGTCAAGACAGTGCGTTTCTTACGATTACATGCATTTGAATGGGGAGCTCGCCCGAAACAAAGTATAGGTTTTCATTATGTGAATAACTTGAAAAATCTTAGCTCAAACAGATGCAAAACCTGTGTGCCCACAACAGGGATATTGAATCTGATAAGATAAAGCCATAAAAATGTGTGTCTGAGTCTTCTATCAAAAGTTACAGCTATTTATATGAAGTTGTAAAAAAACGCTTTATTTCGTCAAGCCAGTGCGTTTCTTACAATTAAATGCATTTGAATGGGGAGCTCGCCCGAAACAAAGTATAGGTTTTCATTATGTGAATAACTTGAAAATCTAAGCTCAAACAGATGCAAAACCTCATTGCCCATCACAGGGATATTGAATTCTATGAGATAAAGCCATAAAAATGTGTGTCTGAGTCTTCTATCAAAAGTTACAGCTATTTATATGAAGTTGTACAAAAACGCTTTATTTCGTCAAGACAGTGCGTTTCTTACGATTACATGCATTTGAATGGGGAGCTCGCCCGAAACAAAGTATAGGTTTTCATTATGTGAATAACTTGAAAAATCTTAGCTCAAACAGCTGCAAAACCTGTGTGCCCACAACAGGGATATTGAATCTGATAAGATAAAGCCATGAATATGTGTGTCTGAGTCTTCTATCAAAAGTTACAGCTATTTATATGAAGTTGTACAAAAACGCTTTATTTCGTCAAGCCAGTGCGTTTCTTACGATTACATGCATTTGAATGGGGAGCTCGCCCGAAACAAAGTATAGGTTTTCATTATGTGAATAACTTGAAAAATCTTAGCTCAAACAGCTGCAAAACCTGTGTGCCCATCACAGGGATATTGAATCTGATAAGATAAAGCCATAAATATGTGTGTCTGAGTCTTCTATCAAAAGTTACAGCTATTTATATGAAGTTGTACAAAAACGCTTTATTTCGTCAAGCCAGTGCGTTTCTTACGATTACATGCATTTGAATGGGGAGCTCGCCCGAAACAAAGTATAGGTTTTCATTATGTGAATAACTTGAACATCTTAGTTCAAACAGCTGCAAAAGCTGTTTGCCCATCACAGGGATATTGATTTCTCTGAGATAAAGCCACAAATATGTGTGTCTGAGTCTTCTATCAAAAGTTACAGCTATTTATATGAAGTTGTACAAAAACGCTTTATTTCGTCAAGCCAATGCGTTTCTTACGATTACATGCATTTGAATGGGGAGCTCGCCCGAAACAAAGTATAGGTTTTCATTATGTGAATAACTTGAAAAATCTTAGCTCAAACAGCTGCAAAACCTTTGTGCCCAGCACAGGGATATTGAATTCTCTGAGATAAAGCAATAAAAATGTGTGTCTGAGTCTTCTATCAAAAGTTACAACTATTTATATGAAGTTGTACAAAAACGCTTTATTTCGTCAAGCCAGTGCGTTTCTTACGATTACATGCATTTGAATGGGGAGCTCGCCCGAAACAAAGTATAGGTTTTCATTATGTGAATAACTTGAAAAATCTTAGCTCAAACAGCTGCAAAACCTGTGTGCCCATCACAGGGATATTGAATCTGATAAGATAAAGCCATGAATATGTGTGTCTGAGTCTTCTATCAAAAGTTACAGCTATTTATATGAAGTTGTACAAAAACGCTTTATTTCGTCAAGCCAGTGCGTTTCTTACAATTACATGCATTTGAATGGGGAGCTCGCCCGAAACAAAGTATAGGTTTTCATTATTTGAATAACTTGAAAATCTTAGCTCAAACAGATGCAAAACCTGTTTGCCCATCACAGGGATATTGAATTCTATGAGATAAAGCCATAAAAATGTGTGTCTGAGTCTTCTATCAAAAGTTACAGCTATTTATATGAAGTTGTACGAAAACGCTTTATTTCGTCAAGCCAGTGCGTTTCTTACGATTACATGCATTTGAATGGGGAGCTCGCCCGAAACAAAGTGTAGGTTTTCATTATGTGAATAACTTGAAAATCTTAGTTCAAACAGCTGCAAAAGCTGTTTGCCCATCACAGGGATATTGATTTCTCTGAGATGAAGCCACAAATATGTGTGTCTGAGTCTTCTATCAAAAGTTACAGCTATTTATATGAAGTTGTACAAAAACGCTTTATTTCGTCAAGCCTGTGCGTTTCTTACGATTACATGCATTTGAATGGGGAGCTCGCCCGAAACAAAGTATAGGTTTTCATTATGTGAATAACTTGAAAAATATTAGCTCAAACAGCTGCAAAACCTGTGTGCCCAGCACGGGGATATTAAATCTGATAAGATAAAGCCATGAATATGTGTGTCTGAGTCTTCTATCAAAAGTTACAGCTATTTATATGAAGTTGTACAAAAACGCTTTATTTCGTCAAGCCAGTGCGTTTCTTACGATTACATGCATTTGAATGGGGAGCTCGCCCGAAACAAAGTATAGGTTTTCATTATATGAATAACTTGAAAAATCTTAGCTCAAACAGCTGCAAAACCTTTGTGACCAGCACAGGGATATTGAATTCTATGAGATAAAGCAATAAAAATGTGTGTCTGAGTCTTCTATCAAAAGTTACAACTATTTATATGAAGTTGTACAAAAACGCTTTATTTCGTCAAGCCAGTGCGTTTCTTACGATTACATGCATTTGAATGGGGAGCTCGCCCGAAACAAAGTATAGGTTTTCATTATGTGAATAACTTGAAAAATCTTAGCTCAAACAGATGCATTACCTGTGTGCCCACAACAGGGATATTGAATCTGATAAGATAAAGCCATAAAAATGTGTGTCTGAGTCTTCTATCAAAAGTTACAGCTATTTATATGAAGTTGTACAAAAACGCTTTATTTCGTCAAGCCAGTGCGTTTCTTACAATTACATGCATTTGAATGGGGAGCTCGCCCGAAACAAAGTATAGGTTTTCATTATGTGAATAACTTGAAAATCTTAGCTCAAACAGCTGCAAAACCTGTGTGCCCAGCACAGGGATATTGAATTCTATGAGATAAAGCCATAAAAATGTGTGTCTGAGTCTTCTATCAAAAGTTACAGCTATTTATATGAAGTTGTACGAAAACGCTTTATTTCGTCAAGCCAGTGCGTTTCTTACGATTACATGCATTTGAATGGGGAGCTCGCCCGAAACAAAGTATAGGTTTTCATTATTTGAATAACTTGAAAATCTTAGCTCAAACAGATGCAAAACCTGTTTGCCCATCACAGGGATATTGAATTCTATGAGATAAAGCCATAAAAATGTGTGTCTGAGTCTTCTATCAAAAGTTACAGCTATTTATATGAAGTTGTACGAAAACGCTTTATTTCGTCAAGCCAGTGCGTTTCTTACGATTACATGCATTTGAATGGGGAGCTCGCCCGAAACAAAGTGTAGGTTTTCATTATGTGAATAACTTGAAAATCTTAGTTCAAACAGCTGCAAAAGCTGTTTGCCCATCACAGGGATATTGATTTCTCTGAGATGAAGCCACAAATATGTGTGTCTGAGTCTTCTATCAAAAGTTACAGCTATTTATATGAAGTTGTACAAAAACGCTTTATTTCGTCAAGCCTGTGCGTTTCTTACGATTACATGCATTTGAATGGGGAGCTCGCCCGAAACAAAGTATAGGTTTTCATTATGTGAATAACTTGAAAAATATTAGCTCAAACAGCTGCAAAACCTGTGTGCCCAGCACGGGGATATTAAATCTGATAAGATAAAGCCATGAATATGTGTGTCTGAGTCTTCTATCAAAAGTTACAGCTATTTATATGAAGTTGTACAAAAACGCTTTATTTCGTCAAGCCAGTGCGTTTCTTACGATTACATGCATTTGAATGGGGAACTCGCCCGAAACAAAGTATAGGTTTTCATTATGTGAATAACTTGAAAATCTTAGCTCAAACAGCTTCAAAACCTGTTTGCCCAGCACGGGGATCTTGAACTGTATAAGATAACGCCTTAAATATGTGTGTCTGAGTCGTCTATCAAAACTTACAGCTATTTATATGAAGTTGTACAAAAACGCTTTATTTCGTCAAGACAGTGCGTTTCCTACGATTACATGCATTTGAATGGGGAACTCGCCCGAAACAAAGTATAGGTTTTCATTATGTGAATAACTTGAAAATCTTAGCTCAAACAGCTTCAAAACCTGTTTGCCCAGCACGGGGATCTTGAACTGTATCAGATAACGCCTTAAATATGTGTGTATGCTTCTTCTATCAAGACTTACAGCTATTTATATGAAGTTGTACAAAAACGCTTTATTTCGTCAAGACAGTGCGTTTCCTACGATTACATGCATTTGAATGGGGAACTCGCCCGAAACAAAGTATAGGTTTTCATCATGTGAATAACTTGAAAATCTTAGCTCAAACAGCTTCAAAACCTGTTTGCCCAGCACGGGGATCTTGAACTGTATAATATAACGACTTAAATATGTGTGTATGCTTCTTCTATCAAGACTTACAGCTATTTATATGAATTTGTACAAAAACGCTTTATTTCGTCAAGACAGTGCGTTTCCTACGATTACATGCATTTGAATGGGGAACTCGCCCGAAACAAAGTATAGGTTTTCATTATGTGAATAACTTGAAAATCTTAGCTCAAACAGCTTCAAAACCTGTTTGCCCAGCACGGGGATCTTTAACTGTATAAGATAACGCCTTAAATATGTGTGTATGCTTCTTCTATCAAGACTTACAGCTATTTATATGAAGTTGTACAATAACGCTTTATTTCGTCAAGACAGTGCGTTTCCTACGATTACATGCATTTGAATGGGGAACTCGCCCGAAACAAAGTATAGGTTTTCATTATGTGAATAACTTGAAAATCTTAGCTCAAACAGCTTCAAAACCTGTTTGCCCATCACGGGGATCTCGAACTGTATAAGATAACACCGTAAATATGTGTGTATGCTTCTTCTATCAAGACTTACAGCTATTTATATGAAGTTGTACAAAAACGCTTTATTTCGTCAAGACAGTGCGTTTCCTACGATTACATGCATTTGAATGGGGAACTCGCCCGAAACAAAGTATAGGTTTTCATTATGTGAATAACTTGAAAATCTTAGCTCAAACAGCTTCAAAACCTGTTTGCCCAGCACGGGGATCTTGAACTGTATAAGATAACGCCTTAAATATGTGTGTATGCTTCTTCTATCAAGACTTACAGCTATTTATATGAAGTTGTACAAAAACGCTTTATTTCGTCAAGACAGTGCGTTTCCTACGATTACATGCATTTGAATGGGGAACTCGCCCGAAACAAAGTATAGGTTTTCATTATGTGAATAACTTGAAAATCTTAGCTCAAACAGCTTCAAAACCTGTGTGCCCAGCACGGGGATCTCGAACTGTATAAGATAACGCCGTAAATATGTGTGTATGCTTCTTCTATCAAGACTTACAGCTATTTATATGAAGTTGTACAAAAACGCTTTATTTCGTCAAGACAGTGCGTTTCCTACGATTACATGCATTTGAATGGGGAACTCGCCCGAAACAAAGTATAGGTTTTCATTATGTGAATAACTTGAAAATCTTAGCTCAAACAGCTTCAAAACCTGTTTGCCCAGCACGGGGATCTTGAACTGTATAAGATAACGCCGTAAATATGTGTGTATGCTTCTTCTATCAAGACTTACAGCTATTTATATGAAGTTGTACAAAAACGCTTTATTTCGTCAAGACAGTGCGTTTCCTACGATTACATGCATTTTAATGAGGAACTCGCCCGAAACAAAGTATAGGTTTTCATTATGTGAATAACTTGAAAATCTTAGCTCAAACAGCTTCAAAACCTGTTTGCCCAGCACAGGGATCTTGAACTGTATAAGATAACGCCTTAAATATGTGTGTATGCTTCTTCTATCAAGACTTACAGCTATTTATATGAAGTTGTACAAAAACGCTTTATTTCGTCAAGACAGTGCGTTTCCTACGATTACATGCATTTGAATGGGGAACTCGCCCGAAACAAAGTATAGGTTTTCATTATGTGAATAACTTGAAAATCTTAGCTCAAACAGCTTCAAAACCTGTTTGCCCAGCACGGGGATCTTGAACTGTATCAGATAACGCCTTAAATATGTGTGTATGCTTCTTCTATCAAGACTTACAGCTATTTATATGAAGTTGTACAAAAACGCTTTATTTCGTCAAGACAGTGCGTTTCCTACGATTACATGCATTTGAATGGGGAACTCGCCCGAAACAAAGTATAGGTTTTCATCATGTGAATAACTTGAAAATCTTAGCTCAAACAGCTTCAAAACCTGTTTGCCCAGCACGGGGATCTTGAACTGTATAATATAACGACTTAAATATGTGTGTATGCTTCTTCTATCAAGACTTACAGCTATTTATATGAAGTTGTACAAAAACGCTTTATTTCGTCAAGACAGTGCGTTTCCTACGATTACATGCATTTGAATGGGGAACTCGCCCGAAACAAAGTATAGGTTTTCATTATGTGAATAACTTGAAAATCTTAGCTCAAACAGCTTCAAAACCTGTTTGCCCAGCACAGGGATCTTGAACTGTATAAGATAACGCCTTAAATATGTGTGTATGCTTCTTCTATCAAGACTTACAGCTATTTATATGAAGTTGTACAAAAACGCTTTATTTCGTCAAGACAGTGCGTTTCCTACGATTACATGCATTTGAATGGGGGAACTCGCCCGAAACAAAGTATAGGTTTTCATTATGTGAATAACTTGAAAATCTTAGCTCAAACAGCTTCAAAACCTGTTTGCCCAGCACGGGGATCTTGAACTGTATAAGATAAAGCCTTAAATATGTGTGTGTGAGTCGTCTATCCAAACTTACAGCTATTTATATGAAGTTGTACAAAAACGCTTTATTTCGTCAAGACAGTGCGTTTCCTACGATTACATGCATTTGAATGGGGAACTCGCCCGAAACAAAGTATAGGTTTTCATTATGTGAATAACTTGAAAATCTTAGCTCAAACAGCTTCAAAACCTGTTTGCCCAGCACGGGGATCTTGAACTGTATAAGATAACGCCTTAAATATGTGTGTATGCTTCTTCTATCAAGACTTACAGCTATTTATATGAAGTTGTATAAACGCTTTATTTCGTCAAGACAGTGCGTTTCCTACGATTACATGCATTTGAATGGGGAACTCGTCCGAAACAAAGTATAGGTTTTCATTATGTGAATAACTTGAAAATCTTAGCTAAAACAGCTTCAAAACCTGTTTGCCCAGCACGGGGATCTTGAACTGTATAAGATAACGCCTTAAATATGTGTGTCTGAGTCGTCTATCAAAACTTACAGCTATTTATATGAAGTTGTACAAAAACGCTTTATTTCGTCAAGACAGTGCGTTTCCTACGATTACATGCATTTGAATGGGGAACTCGCCCGAAACAAAGTATAGGTTTTCATTATGTGAATAACTTGAAAATCTTAGCTCAAACAGCTTCAAAACCTGTTTGCCCAGCACGGGGATCTTGAACTGTATAAGATAACGCCTTAAATATGTGTGTATGCTTCTTCTATCAAGACTTACAGCTATTTATATGAAGTTGTACAAAAACGCTTTATTTCGTCAAGACAGTGCGTTTCCTACGATTACATGCATTTGAATGGGGAACTCGCCCGAAACAAAGTATAGGTTTTCATCATGTGAATAACTTGAAAATCTTAGCTCAAACAGCTTCAAAACCTGTTTGCCCAGCACGGGGATCTTGAACTGTATAATATAACGACTTAAATATGTGTGTATGCTTCTTCTATCAAGACTTACAGCTATTTATATGAAGTTGTACAAAAACACTTTATTTCGTCAAGACAGTGCGTTTCCTACGATTACATGCATTTGAATGGGGAACTCGCCCGAAACAAAGTATAGGTTTTCATTATGTGAATAACTTGAAAATCTTAGCTCAAACAGCTTCAAAACCTGTTTGCCCAGCACGGGGATCTCGAACTGTATAAGATAACGCCTTAAATATGTGTGTATGCTTCTTCTATCAAGACTTACAGCTATTTATATGAAGTTGTACAAAAACGCTTTATTTCGTCAAGACAGTGCGTTTCCTACGATTACATGCATTTGAATGGGGAACTCGCCCGAAACAAAGTATAGGTTTTCATTATGTGAATAACTTGAAAATCTTAGCTCAAACAGCTTCAAAACCTGTTTGCCCAGCACGGGGATCTCGAACTGTATAAGATAACGCCGTAAATATGTGTGTATGCTTCTTCTATCAAGACTTAGAGCTATTTATATGAAGTTGTACAAAAACGCTTTATTTCGTCAAGACAGTGCGTTTCCTACGATTACATGCATTTGAATGAGGAACTCGCCCGAAACAAAGTATAGGTTTTCATTATGTGAATAACTTGAAAATCTTAGCTCAAACAGCTTCAAAACCTGTTTGCCCAGCACGGGGATCTTGAACTGTATAAGATAACGACTTAAATATGTGTGTCTGAGTCGTCTATCAAAACTTACAGCTATTTATATGAAGTTGTACAAAAACGCTTTATTTCGTCAAGACAGTGCGTTTCCTACGATTACATGCATTTGAATGGGGAACTCGCCCGAAACAAAGTATAGGTTTTCATTATGTGAATAACTTGAAAATCTTAGCTCAAACAGCTTCAAAACCTGTTTGCCCAGCACGGGGATCTTGAACTGTATAAGATAACGCCTTAAATATGTGTGTATGCTTCTTCTATCAAGACTTACAGCTATTTATATGAAGTTGTATAAACGCTTTATTTCGTCAAGACAGTGCGTTTCCTACGATTACATGCATTTGAATGGGGAACTCGCCCGAAACAAAGTATAGGTTTTCATTATGTGAATAACTTGAAAATCTTAGCTCAAACAGCTTCAAAACCTGTTTGCCCAGCACGGGGATCTTGAACTGTATAAGATAACGCCTTAAATATGTGTGTATGCTTCTTCTATCAAGACTTACAGCTATTTATATGAAGTTGTACAAAAACGCTTTATTTCGTCAAGACAGTGCGTTTCCTACGATTACATGCATTTGAATGGGGAACTCGCCCGAAACAAAGTATAGGTTTTCATTATGTGAATAACTTGAAAATCTTAGCTCAAACAGCTTCAAAACCTGTTTGCCCAGCACGGGGATCTTGAACTGTATAAGATAACGCCTTAAATATGTGTGTATGCTTCTTCTATCAAGACTTACAGCTATTTATATGAAGTTGTACAAAAACGCTTTATTTCGTCAAGACAGTGCGTTTCCTACGATTACATGCATTTGAATGGGGAACTCGCCCGAAACAAAGTATAGGTTTTCATCATGTGAATAACTTGAAAATCTTAGCTCAAACAGCTTCAAAACCTGTTTGCCCAGCACGGGGATCTTGAACTGTATAATATAACGACTTAAATATGTGTGTATGCTTCTTCTATCAAGACTTACAGCTATTTATATGAAGTTGTACAAAAACACTTTATTTCGTCAAGACAGTGCGTTTCCTACGATTACATGCATTTGAATGGGGAACTCGCCCGAAACAAAGTATAGGTTTTCATTATGTGAATAACTTGAAAATCTTAGCTCAAACAGCTTCAAAACCTGTTTGCCCAGCACGGGGATCTCGAACTGTATAAGATAACGCCTTAAATATGTGTGTATGCTTCTTCTATCAAGACTTACAGCTATTTATATGAAGTTGTATAAACGCTTTATTTCGTCAAGACAGTGCGTTTCCTACGATTACATGCATTTGAATGGGGAACTCGTCCGAAACAAAGTATAGGTTTTCATTATGTGAATAACTTGAAAATCTTAGCTAAAACAGCTTCAAAACCTGTTTGCCCAGCACGGGGATCTTGAACTGTATAAGATAACGCCTTAAATATGTGTGTCTGAGTCGTCTATCAAAACTTACAGCTATTTATATGAAGTTGTACAAAAACGCTTTATTTCGTCAAGACAGTGCGTTTCCTACGATTACATGCATTTGAATGGGGAACTCGCCCGAAACAAAGTATAGGTTTTCATTATGTGAATAACTTGAAAATCTTAGCTCAAACAGCTTCAAAACCTGTTTGCCCAGCACGGGGATCTTGAACTGTATAAGATAACGCCTTAAATATGTGTGTATGCTTCTTCTATCAAGACTTACAGCTATTTATATGAAGTTGTACAAAAACGCTTTATTTCGTCAAGACAGTGCGTTTCCTACGATTACATGCATTTGAATGGGGAACTCGCTCGAAACAAAGTATAGGTTTTCATTATGTGAATAACTTGAAAATCTTAGCTCAAACAGCTTCAAAACCTGTTTGCCCAGCACGGGGATCTTGAACTGTATAAGATAACGCCTTAAATATGTGTGTCTGAGTCGTCTATCAAAACTTACAGCTATTTATATGAAGTTGTACAAAAACGCTTTATTTCGTCAAGACAGTGCGTTTCCTACGATTACATGCATTTGAATGGGGAACTCGCCCGAAACAAAGTATAGGTTTTCATTATGTGAATAACTTGAAAATCTTAGCTCAAACAGCTTCAAAACCTGTTTGCCCAGCACGGGGATCTTGAACTGTATAAGATAACGCCGTAAATATGTGTGTATGCTTCTTCTATCAAGACTTACAGCTATTTATATGAAGTTGTACAAAAACGCTTTATTTCGTCAAGACAGTGCGTTTCCTACGATTACATGCATTTTAATGAGGAACTCGCCCGAAACAAAGTATAGGTTTTCATTATGTGAATAACTTGAAAATCTTAGCTCAAACAGCTTCAAAACCTGTTTGCCCAGCACGGGGATCTTGAACTGTATAAGATAACGCCTTAAATATGTGTGTATGCTTCTTCTATCAAGACTTACAGCTATTTATATGAAGTTGTACAAAAACGCTTTATTTCGTCAAGACAGTGCGTTTCCTACGATTACATGCATTTGAATGGGGAACTCGCCCGAAACAAAGTATAGGTTTTCATTATGTGAATAACTTGAAAATCTTAGCTCAAACAGCTTCAAAACCTGTTTGCCCAGCACGGGGATCTCGAACTGTATAAGATAACGCCGTAAATATGTGTGTATGCTTCTTCTATCAAGACTTAGAGCTATTTATATGAAGTTGTACAAAAACGCTTTATTTCGTCAAGACAGTGCGTTTCCTACGATTACATGCATTTGAATGAGGAACTCGCCCGAAACAAAGTATAGGTTTTCATTATGTGAATAACTTGAAAATCTTAGCTCAAACAGCTTCAAAACCTGTTTGCCCAGCACGGGGATCTTGAACTGTATAAGATAACGACTTAAATATGTGTGTCTGAGTCGTCTATCAAAACTTACAGCTATTTATATGAAGTTGTACAAAAACGCTTTATTTCGTCAAGACAGTGCGTTTCCTACGATTACATGCATTTGAATGGGGAACTCGCCCGAAACAAAGTATAGGTTTTCATTATGTGAATAACTTGAAAATCTTAGCTCAAACAGCTTCAAAACCTGTTTGCCCAGCACGGGGATCTTGAACTGTATAAGATAACGCCTTAAATATGTGTGTATGCTTCTTCTATCAAGACTTACAGCTATTTATATGAAGTTGTATAAACGCTTTATTTCGTCAAGACAGTGCGTTTCCTACGATTACATGCATTTGAATGGGGAACTCGCCCGAAACAAAGTATAGGTTTTCATTATGTGAATAACTTGAAAATCTTAGCTCAAACAGCTTCAAAACCTGTTTGCCCAGCACGGGGATCTTGAACTGTATAAGATAACGCCTTAAATATGTGTGTATGCTTCTTCTATCAAGACTTACAGCTATTTATATGAAGTTGTACAAAAACGCTTTATTTCGTCAAGACAGTGCGTTTCCTACGATTACATGCATTTGAATGGGGAACTCGCCCGAAACAAAGTATAGGTTTTCATTATGTGAATAACTTGAAAATCTTAGCTCAAACAGCTTCAAAACCTGTTTGCCCAGCACGGGGATCTTGAACTGTATAAGATAAAGCCTTAAATATGTGTGTCTGAGTCGTCTATCAAAACTTACAGCTATTTATATGAAGTTGTACAAAAACGCTTTATTTCGTCAAGACAGTGCGTTTCCTACGATTACATGCATTTGAATGGGGAACTCGCCCGAAACAAAGTATAGGTTTTCATCATGTGAATAACTTGAAAATCTTAGCTCAAACAGCTTCAAAACCTGTTTGCCCAGCACGGGGATCTTGAACTGTATAAGATAACGACTTAAATATGTGTGTATGCTTCTTCTATCAAGACTTACAGCTATTTATATGAAGTTGTACAAAAACGCTTTATTTTGTCAAGACAGTGCGTTTCCTACGATTACATGCATTTTAATGAGGAACTCGCCCGAAACAAAGTATAGGTTTTCATTATGTGAATAACTTGAAAATCTTAGCTCAAACAGCTTCAAAACCTGTTTGCCCAGCACGGGGATCTTGAACTGTATAAGATAACGACTTAAATATGTGTGTATGCTTCTTCTATCAAGACTTACAGCTATTTATATGAAGTTGTACAAAAACGCTTTATTTCGTCAAGACAGTGCGTTTCCTACGATTACATGCATTTTAATGAGGAACTCGCCCGAAACAAAGTATAGGTTTTCATTATGTGAATAACTTGAAAATCTTAGCTCAAACAGCTTCAAAACCTGTTTGCCCAGCACGGGGATCTTGAACTGTATAAGATAACGCCTAAAATATGTGTGTATGCTTCTTCTATTAAGACTTACAGCTATTTAAATGAAGTTGTACAAAAACGCTTTTTTTCGTCAAGACAGTGCGTTTCCTACGATTACATGCATTTGAATGGGGAACTCGCCCGAAACAAAGTATAGGTTTTCATTATGTGAATAACTTGAAAATCTTAGCTCAAACAGCTTCAAAACCTGTTTGCCCAGCACGGGGATCTTGAACTGTATCAGATAACGCCTTAAATATGTGTGTATGCTTCTTCTATCAAGACTTACAGCTATTTATATGAAGTTGTACAAAAACGCTTTATTTCGTCAAGACAGTGCGTTTCCTACGATTACATGCATTTGAATGGGGAACTCGTCCGAAACAAAGTATAGGTTTTCATTATGTGAATAACTTGAAAATCTTTGCTCAAACAGCTTCAAAACCTGTTTGCCCATCACGGGGATCTCGAACTGTATAAGATAACGCCGTGAATATGTGTGTATGCTTCTTCTATTAAGACTTACAGCTTTTTAAATGAAGTTGTACAAAAACGCTTTTTTTCGTCAAGACAGTGCGTTTCCTACGATTACATGCATTTGAATGGGGAACTCGCCCGAAACAAAGTATAGGTTTTCATTATGTGAATAACTTGAAAATCTTAGCTCAAACAGCTTCAAAACCTGTTTGCCCAGCACGGGGATCTTGAACTGTATCAGATAACGCCTTAAATATGTGTGTATGCTTCTTCTATCAAGACTTACAGCTATTTATATGAAGTTGTACAAAAACGCTTTATTTCGTCAAGACAGTGCGTTTCCTACGATTACATGCATTTGAATGGGGAACTCGCCCGAAACAAAGTATAGGTTTTCATCATGTGAATAACTTGAAAATCTTAGCTCAAACAGCTTCAAAACCTGTTTGCCCAGCACGGGGATCTTGAACTGTATAATATAACGACTTAAATATGTGTGTATGCTTCTTCTATCAAGACTTACAGCTATTTATATGAAGTTGTACAAAAACGCTTTATTTCGTCAAGACAGTGCGTTTCCTACGATTACATGCATTTGAATGGGGAACTCGCCCGAAACAAAGTATAGGTTTTCATTATGTGAATAACTTGAAAATCTTAGCTCAAACAGCTTCAAAACCTGTTTGCCCAGCACGGGGATCTTTAACTGTATAAGATAACGCCTTAAATATGTGTGTATGCTTCTTCTATCAAGACTTACAGCTATTTATATGAAGTTGTACAATAACGCTTTATTTCGTCAAGACAGTGCGTTTCCTACGATTACATGCATTTGAATGGGGAACTCGCCCGAAACAAAGTATAGGTTTTCATTATGTGAATAACTTGAAAATCTTAGCTCAAACAGCTTCAAAACCTGTTTGCCCAGCACGGGGATCTTGAACTGTATAAGATAACGCCTTAAATATGTGTGTATGCTTCTTCTATCAAGACTTACAGCTATTTATATGAAGTTGTACAAAAACGCTTTATTTCGTCAAGACAGTGCGTTTCCTACGATTACATGCATTTGAATGGGGAACTCGCCCGAAACAAAGTATAGGTTTTCATTATGTGAATAACTTGAAAATCTTAGCTCAAACAGCTTCAAAACCTGTTTGCCCAGCACGGGGATCTCGAACTGTATAAGATAACGCCGTAAATATGTGTGTATGCTTCTTCTATCAAGACTTACAGCTATTTATATGAAGTTGTACAAAAACGCTTTATTTCGTCAAGACAGTGCGTTTCCTACGATTACATGCATTTGAATGGGGAACTCGCCCGAAACAAAGTATAGGTTTTCATTATGTGAATAACTTGAAAATCTTAGCTCAAACAGCTTCAAAACCTGTTTGCCCAGCACGGGGATCTTGAACTGTATAAGATAACGCCGTAAATATGTGTGTATGCTTCTTCTATCAAGACTTACAGCTATTTATATGAAGTTGTACAAAAACGCTTTATTTCGTCAAGACAGTGCGTTTCCTACGATTACATGCATTTTAATGAGGAACTCGCCCGAAACAAAGTATAGGTTTTCATTATGTGAATAACTTGAAAATCTTAGCTCAAACAGCTTCAAAACCTGTTTGCCCAGCACAGGGATCTTGAACTGTATAAGATAACGCCTTAAATATGTGTGTATGCTTCTTCTATCAAGACTTACAGCTATTTATATGAAGTTGTACAAAAACGCTTTATTTCGTCAAGACAGTGCGTTTCCTACGATTACATGCATTTGAATGGGGAACTCGCCCGAAACAAAGTATAGGTTTTCATTATGTGAATAACTTGAAAATCTTAGCTCAAACAGCTTCAAAACCTGTTTGCCCAGCACGGGGATCTTGAACTGTATCAGATAACGCCTTAAATATGTGTGTATGCTTCTTCTATCAAGACTTACAGCTATTTATATGAAGTTGTACAAAAACGCTTTATTTCGTCAAGACAGTGCGTTTCCTACGATTACATGCATTTGAATGGGGAACTCGCCCGAAACAAAGTATAGGTTTTCATCATGTGAATAACTTGAAAATCTTAGCTCAAACAGCTTCAAAACCTGTTTGCCCAGCACGGGGATCTTGAACTGTATAATATAACGACTTAAATATGTGTGTATGCTTCTTCTATCAAGACTTACAGCTATTTATATGAAGTTGTACAAAAACGCTTTATTTCGTCAAGACAGTGCGTTTCCTACGATTACATGCATTTGAATGGGGAACTCGCCCGAAACAAAGTATAGGTTTTCATTATGTGAATAACTTGAAAATCTTAGCTCAAACAGCTTCAAAACCTGTTTGCCCAGCACAGGGATCTTGAACTGTATAAGATAACGCCTTAAATATGTGTGTATGCTTCTTCTATCAAGACTTACAGCTATTTATATGAAGTTGTACAAAAACGCTTTATTTCGTCAAGACAGTGCGTTTCCTACGATTACATGCATTTGAATGGGGGAACTCGCCCGAAACAAAGTATAGGTTTTCATTATGTGAATAACTTGAAAATCTTAGCTCAAACAGCTTCAAAACCTGTTTGCCCAGCACGGGGATCTTGAACTGTATAAGATAAAGCCTTAAATATGTGTGTCTGAGTCGTCTATCAAAACTTACAGCTATTTATATGAAGTTGTACAAAAACGCTTTATTTCGTCAAGACAGTGCGTTTCCTACGATTACATGCATTTGAATGGGGAACTCGCCCGAAACAAAGTATAGGTTTTCATTATGTGAATAACTTGAAAATCTTAGCTCAAACAGCTTCAAAACCTGTTTGCCCAGCACGGGGATCTTGAACTGTATAAGATAACGCCTTAAATATGTGTGTATGCTTCTTCTATCAAGACTTACAGCTATTTATATGAAGTTGTATAAACGCTTTATTTCGTCAAGACAGTGCGTTTCCTACGATTACATGCATTTGAATGGGGAACTCGTCCGAAACAAAGTATAGGTTTTCATTATGTGAATAACTTGAAAATCTTAGCTAAAACAGCTTCAAAACCTGTTTGCCCAGCACGGGGATCTTGAACTGTATAAGATAACGCCTTAAATATGTGTGTCTGAGTCGTCTATCAAAACTTACAGCTATTTATATGAAGTTGTACAAAAACGCTTTATTTCGTCAAGACAGTGCGTTTCCTACGATTACATGCATTTGAATGGGGAACTCGCCCGAAACAAAGTATAGGTTTTCATTATGTGAATAACTTGAAAATCTTAGCTCAAACAGCTTCAAAACCTGTTTGCCCAGCACGGGGATCTTGAACTGTATAAGATAACGCCTTAAATATGTGTGTATGCTTCTTCTATCAAGACTTACAGCTATTTATATGAAGTTGTACAAAAACGCTTTATTTCGTCAAGACAGTGCGTTTCCTACGATTACATGCATTTGAATGGGGAACTCGCCCGAAACAAAGTATAGGTTTTCATCATGTGAATAACTTGAAAATCTTAGCTCAAACAGCTTCAAAACCTGTTTGCCCAGCACGGGGATCTTGAACTGTATAATATAACGACTTAAATATGTGTGTATGCTTCTTCTATCAAGACTTACAGCTATTTATATGAAGTTGTACAAAAACACTTTATTTCGTCAAGACAGTGCGTTTCCTACGATTACATGCATTTGAATGGGGAACTCGCCCGAAACAAAGTATAGGTTTTCATTATGTGAATAACTTGAAAATCTTAGCTCAAACAGCTTCAAAACCTGTTTGCCCAGCACAGGGATCTTGAACTGTATAAGATAACGCCTTAAATATGTGTGTATGCTTCTTCTATCAAGACTTACAGCTATTTATATGAAGTTGTACAAAAACGCTTTATTTCGTCAAGACAGTGCGTTTCCTACGATTACATGCATTTGAATGGGGGAACTCGCCCGAAACAAAGTATAGGTTTTCATTATGTGAATAACTTGAAAATCTTAGCTCAAACAGCTTCAAAACCTGTTTGCCCAGCACGGGGATCTTGAACTGTATAAGATAAAGCCTTAAATATGTGTGTCTGAGTCGTCTATCAAAACTTACAGCTATTTATATGAAGTTGTACAAAAACGCTTTATTTCGTCAAGACAGTGCGTTTCCTACGATTACATGCATTTGAATGGGGAACTCGCCCGAAACAAAGTATAGGTTTTCATTATGTGAATAACTTGAAAATCTTAGCTCAAACAGCTTCAAAACCTGTTTGCCCAGCACGGGGATCTTGAACTGTATAAGATAACGCCTTAAATATGTGTGTATGCTTCTTCTATCAAGACTTACAGCTATTTATATGAAGTTGTATAAACGCTTTATTTCGTCAAGACAGTGCGTTTCCTACGATTACATGCATTTGAATGGGGAACTCGTCCGAAACAAAGTATAGGTTTTCATTATGTGAATAACTTGAAAATCTTAGCTAAAACAGCTTCAAAACCTGTTTGCCCAGCACGGGGATCTTGAACTGTATAAGATAACGCCTTAAATATGTGTGTCTGAGTCGTCTATCAAAACTTACAGCTATTTATATGAAGTTGTACAAAAACGCTTTATTTCGTCAAGACAGTGCGTTTCCTACGATTACATGCATTTGAATGGGGAACTCGCCCGAAACAAAGTATAGGTTTTCATTATGTGAATAACTTGAAAATCTTAGCTCAAACAGCTTCAAAACCTGTTTGCCCAGCACGGGGATCTTGAACTGTATAAGATAACGCCTTAAATATGTGTGTATGCTTCTTCTATCAAGACTTACAGCTATTTATATGAAGTTGTACAAAAACGCTTTATTTCGTCAAGACAGTGCGTTTCCTACGATTACATGCATTTGAATGGGGAACTCGCCCGAAACAAAGTATAGGTTTTCATTATGTGAATAACTTGAAAATCTTAGCTCAAACAGCTTCAAAACCTGTTTGCCCAGCACGGGGATCTCGAACTGTATAAGATAACGCCGTAAATATGTGTGTATGCTTCTTCTATCAAGACTTAGAGCTATTTATATGAAGTTGTACAAAAACGCTTTATTTCGTCAAGACAGTGCGTTTCCTACGATTACATGCATTTGAATGAGGAACTCGCCCGAAACAAAGTATAGGTTTTCATTATGTGAATAACTTGAAAATCTTAGCTCAAACAGCTTCAAAACCTGTTTGCCCAGCACGGGGATCTTGAACTGTATAAGATAACGCCTTAAATATGTGTGTCTGAGTCGTCTATCAAAACTTACAGCTATTTATATGAAGTTGTACAAAAACGCTTTATTTCGTCAAGACAGTGCGTTTCCTACGATTACATGCATTTGAATGGGGAACTCGCCCGAAACAAAGTATAGGTTTTCATTATGTGAATAACTTGAAAATCTTAGCTCAAACAGCTTCAAAACCTGTTTGCCCAGCACAGGGATCTTGAACTGTATAAGATAACGCCTTAAATATGTGTGTATGCTTCTTCTATCAAGACTTACAGCTATTTATATGAAGTTGTACAAAAACGCTTTATTTCGTCAAGACAGTGCGTTTCCTACGATTACATGCATTTGAATGGGGGAACTCGCCCGAAACAAAGTATAGGTTTTCATTATGTGAATAACTTGAAAATCTTAGCTCAAACAGCTTCAAAACCTGTTTGCCCAGCACGGGGATCTTGAACTGTATAAGATAAAGCCTTAAATATGTGTGTCTGAGTCGTCTATCAAAACTTACAGCTATTTATATGAAGTTGTACAAAAACGCTTTATTTCGTCAAGACAGTGCGTTTCCTACGATTACATGCATTTGAATGGGGAACTCGCCCGAAACAAAGTATAGGTTTTCATTATGTGAATAACTTGAAAATCTTAGCTCAAACAGCTTCAAAACCTGTTTGCCCAGCACGGGGATCTTGAACTGTATAAGATAACGCCTTAAATATGTGTGTATGCTTCTTCTATCAAGACTTACAGCTATTTATATGAAGTTGTATAAACGCTTTATTTCGTCAAGACAGTGCGTTTCCTACGATTACATGCATTTGAATGGGGAACTCGTCCGAAACAAAGTATAGGTTTTCATTATGTGAATAACTTGAAAATCTTAGCTAAAACAGCTTCAAAACCTGTTTGCCCAGCACGGGGATCTTGAACTGTATAAGATAACGCCTTAAATATGTGTGTCTGAGTCGTCTATCAAAACTTACAGCTATTTATATGAAGTTGTACAAAAACGCTTTATTTCGTCAAGACAGTGCGTTTCCTACGATTACATGCATTTGAATGGGGAACTCGCCCGAAACAAAGTATAGGTTTTCATTATGTGAATAACTTGAAAATCTTAGCTCAAACAGCTTCAAAACCTGTTTGCCCAGCACGGGGATCTTGAACTGTATAAGATAACGCCTTAAATATGTGTGTATGCTTCTTCTATCAAGACTTACAGCTATTTATATGAAGTTGTACAAAAACGCTTTATTTCGTCAAGACAGTGCGTTTCCTACGATTACATGCATTTGAATGGGGAACTCGCCCGAAACAAAGTATAGGTTTTCATTATGTGAATAACTTGAAAATCTTAGCTCAAACAGCTTCAAAACCTGTTTGCCCAGCACGGGGATCTCGAACTGTATAAGATAACGCCGTAAATATGTGTGTATGCTTCTTCTATCAAGACTTAGAGCTATTTATATGAAGTTGTACAAAAACGCTTTATTTCGTCAAGACAGTGCGTTTCCTACGATTACATGCATTTGAATGAGGAACTCGCCCGAAACAAAGTATAGGTTTTCATTATGTGAATAACTTGAAAATCTTAGCTCAAACAGCTTCAAAACCTGTTTGCCCAGCACGGGGATCTTGAACTGTATAAGATAACGACTTAAATATGTGTGTCTGAGTCGTCTATCAAAACTTACAGCTATTTATATGAAGTTGTACAAAAACGCTTTATTTCGTCAAGACAGTGCGTTTCCTACGATTACATGCATTTGAATGGGGAACTCGCCCGAAACAAAGTATAGGTTTTCATTATGTGAATAACTTGAAAATCTTAGCTCAAACAGCTTCAAAACCTGTTTGCCCAGCACGGGGATCTTGAACTGTATAAGATAACGCCTTAAATATGTGTGTATGCTTCTTCTATCAAGACTTACAGCTATTTATATGAAGTTGTATAAACGCTTTATTTCGTCAAGACAGTGCGTTTCCTACGATTACATGCATTTGAATGGGGAACTCGCCCGAAACAAAGTATAGGTTTTCATTATGTGAATAACTTGAAAATCTTAGCTCAAACAGCTTCAAAACCTGTTTGCCCAGCACGGGGATCTTGAACTGTATAAGATAACGCCTTAAATATGTGTGTATGCTTCTTCTATCAAGACTTACAGCTATTTATATGAAGTTGTACAAAAACGCTTTATTTCGTCAAGACAGTGCGTTTCCTACGATTACATGCATTTGAATGGGGAACTCGCCCGAAACAAAGTATAGGTTTTCATTATGTGAATAACTTGAAAATCTTAGCTCAAACAGCTTCAAAACCTGTTTGCCCAGCACGGGGATCTTGAACTGTATAAGATAACGCCTTAAATATGTGTGTCTGAGTCGTCTATCAAAACTTACAGCTATTTATATGAAGTTGTACAAAAACGCTTTATTTCGTCAAGACAGTGCGTTTCCTACGATTACATGCATTTGAATGGGGAACTCGCCCGAAACAAAGTATAGGTTTTCATTATGTGAATAACTTGAAAATCTTAGCTCAAACAGCTTCAAAACCTGTTTGCCCAGCACGGGGATCTTGAACTGTATAAGATAACGCCTTAAATATGTGTGTATGCTTCTTCTATCAAGACTTACAGCTATTTATATGAAGTTGTACAAAAACGCTTTATTTCGTCAAGACAGTGCGTTTCCTACGATTACATGCATTTGAATGGGGAACTCGCCCGAAACAAAGTATAGGTTTTCATTATGTGAATAACTTGAAAATCTTAGCTCAAACAGCTTCAAAACCTGTTTGCCCAGCACGGGGATCTTGAACTGTATAAGATAAAGCCTTAAATATGTGTGTCTGAGTCGTCTATCAAAACTTACAGCTATTTATATGAAGTTGTACAAAAACGCTTTATTTCGTCAAGACAGTGCGTTTCCTACGATTACATGCATTTGAATGGGGAACTCGCCCGAAACAAAGTATAGGTTTTCATCATGTGAATAACTTGAAAATCTTAGCTCAAACAGCTTCAAAACCTGTTTGCCCAGCACGGGGATCTTGAACTGTATAAGATAACGACTTAAATATGTGTGTATGCTTCTTCTATCAAGACTTACAGCTATTTATATGAAGTTGTACAAAAACGCTTTATTTTGTCAAGACAGTGCGTTTCCTACGATTACATGCATTTTAATGAGGAACTCGCCCGAAACAAAGTATAGGTTTTCATTATGTGAATAACTTGAAAATCTTAGCTCAAACAGCTTCAAAACCTGTTTGCCCAGCACGGGGATCTTGAACTGTATAAGATAACGACTTAAATATGTGTGTATGCTTCTTCTATCAAGACTTACAGCTATTTATATGAAGTTGTACAAAAACGCTTTATTTCGTCAAGACAGTGCGTTTCCTACGATTACATGCATTTTAATGAGGAACTCGCCCGAAACAAAGTATAGGTTTTCATTATGTGAATAACTTGAAAATCTTAGCTCAAACAGCTTCAAAACCTGTTTGCCCAGCACGGGGATCTTGAACTGTATAAGATAACGCCTAAAATATGTGTGTATGCTTCTTCTATTAAGACTTACAGCTATTTAAATGAAGTTGTACAAAAACGCTTTTTTTCGTCAAGACAGTGCGTTTCCTACGATTACATGCATTTGAATGGGGAACTCGCCCGAAACAAAGTATAGGTTTTCATTATGTGAATAACTTGAAAATCTTAGCTCAAACAGCTTCAAAACCTGTTTGCCCAGCACGGGGATCTTGAACTGTATCAGATAACGCCTTAAATATGTGTGTATGCTTCTTCTATCAAGACTTACAGCTATTTATATGAAGTTGTACAAAAACGCTTTATTTCGTCAAGACAGTGCGTTTCCTACGATTACATGCATTTGAATGGGGAACTCGCCCGAAACAAAGTATAGGTTTTCATTATGTGAATAACTTGAAAATCTTAGCTCAAACAGCTTCAAAACCTGTTTGCCCAGCACGGGGATCTTGAACTGTATAAGATAACGCCTTAAATATGTGTGTCTGAGTCGTCTATCAAAACTTACAGCTATTTATATGAAGTTGTACAAAAACGCTTTATTTCGTCAAGACAGTGCGTTTCCTACGATTACATGCATTTGAATGGGGAACTCGCCCGAAACAAAGTATAGGTTTTCATTATGTGAATAACTTGAAAATCTTAGCTCAAACAGCTTCAAAACCTGTTTGCCCAGCACGGGGATCTTGAACTGTATAAGATAACGCCTTAAATATGTGTGTATGCTTCTTCTATCAAGACTTACAGCTATTTATATGAAGTTGTACAAAAACGCTTTATTTCGTCAAGACAGTGCGTTTCCTACGATTACATGCATTTGAATGGGGAACTCGCCCGAAACAAAGTATAGGTTTTCATTATGTGAATAACTTGAAAATCTTAGCTCAAACAGCTTCAAAACCTGTTTGCCCAGCACGGGGATCTTGAACTGTATAAGATAAAGCCTTAAATATGTGTGTCTGAGTCGTCTATCAAAACTTACAGCTATTTATATGAAGTTGTACAAAAACGCTTTATTTCGTCAAGACAGTGCGTTTCCTACGATTACATGCATTTGAATGGGGAACTCGCCCGAAACAAAGTATAGGTTTTCATCATGTGAATAACTTGAAAATCTTAGCTCAAACAGCTTCAAAACCTGTTTGCCCAGCACGGGGATCTTGAACTGTATAAGATAACGACTTAAATATGTGTGTATGCTTCTTCTATCAAGACTTACAGCTATTTATATGAAGTTGTACAAAAACGCTTTATTTTGTCAAGACAGTGCGTTTCCTACGATTACATGCATTTTAATGAGGAACTCGCCCGAAACAAAGTATAGGTTTTCATTATGTGAATAACTTGAAAATCTTAGCTCAAACAGCTTCAAAACCTGTTTGCCCAGCACGGGGATCTTGAACTGTATAAGATAACGACTTAAATATGTGTGTATGCTTCTTCTATCAAGACTTACAGCTATTTATATGAAGTTGTACAAAAACGCTTTATTTCGTCAAGACAGTGCGTTTCCTACGATTACATGCATTTTAATGAGGAACTCGCCCGAAACAAAGTATAGGTTTTCATTATGTGAATAACTTGAAAATCTTAGCTCAAACAGCTTCAAAACCTGTTTGCCCAGCACGGGGATCTTGAACTGTATAAGATAACGCCTAAAATATGTGTGTATGCTTCTTCTATTAAGACTTACAGCTATTTAAATGAAGTTGTACAAAAACGCTTTTTTTCGTCAAGACAGTGCGTTTCCTACGATTACATGCATTTGAATGGGGAACTCGCCCGAAACAAAGTATAGGTTTTCATTATGTGAATAACTTGAAAATCTTAGCTCAAACAGCTTCAAAACCTGTTTGCCCAGCACGGGGATCTTGAACTGTATCAGATAACGCCTTAAATATGTGTGTATGCTTCTTCTATCAAGACTTACAGCTATTTATATGAAGTTGTACAAAAACGCTTTATTTCGTCAAGACAGTGCGTTTCCTACGATTACATGCATTTGAATGGGGAACTCGTCCGAAACAAAGTATAGGTTTTCATTATGTGAATAACTTGAAAATCTTTGCTCAAACAGCTTCAAAACCTGTTTGCCCATCACGGGGATCTCGAACTGTATAAGATAACGCCGTAAATATGTGTGTATGCTTCTTCTATTAAGACTTACAGCTTTTTAAATGAAGTTGTACAAAAACGCTTTATTTCGTCAAGACAGTGCGTTTCCTACGATTACATGCATTTGAATGGGGAACTCGCCCGAAACAAAGTATAGGTTTTCATTATGTGAATAACTTGAAAATCTTAGCTCAAACAGCTTCAAAACCTGTTTGCCCAGCACAGGGATCTCGAACTGTATAAGATAACGCCGTAAATATGTGTGTATGCTTCTTCTATCAAGACTTACAGCTATTTATATGAAGTTGTACAAAAACGCTTTATTTCGTCAAGACAGTGCGTTTCCTACGATTACATGCGAATGGGGAACTCGCCCGAAACAAAGTATAGGTTTTCATTATGTGAATAACTTGAAAATCTTAGCTCAAACAGCTTCAAAACCTGTTTGCCCAGCACGGGGATCTTGAACTGTATAAGATAACGCCTTAAATATGTGTGTATGCTTCTTCTATCAAGACTTACAGCTATTTATATGAAGTTGTACAAAAACGCTTTATTTCGTCAAGACAGTGCGTTTCCTACGATTACATGCATTTGAATGGGGGAATACGCCCAAAACAAAGTATAGGTTTTCATTATGTGAATAACTTGAAAATCTTGGCTCAAACAGCTTCAAAACCTGTTTGCCCAGCACGGGGATCTTGAATTGTATAAGATAACGCCGTAAATATGTGTGTATGCTTCTTCTATCAAGACTTACAGCTATTTATATGAAGTTGTACAAAAACGCTTTATTTCGTCAAGACAGTGCGTTTCCTACGATTACATGCATTTGAATGGGCAACTCGCCCGAAACAAAGTATAGGTTTTCATTATGTGAATAACTTGAAAATCTTAGCTCAAACAGCTTCAAAACCTGTTTGCCCAGCACGGGGATCTTGAACTGTATAAGATAACGCCTTAAATATGTGTGTATGCTTCTTCTATCAAGACTTACAGCTATTTATATGAAGTTGTACAAAAACGCTTTATTTCGTCAAGACAGTGCGTTTCCTACGATTACATGCATTTGAATGGGGAACTCGCCCGAAACAAAGTATAGGTTTTCATTATGTGAATAACTTGAAAATCTTAGCTCAAACAGCTTCGAAACCTGTTTGCCCAGCACGGGGATATTGAACTGTATAAGATAACGCCTTAAATATGTGTGTATGCTTCTTCTATCAAGACTTACAGCTATTTATATGAAGTTGTACAAAAACGCTTTATTTCGTCAAGACAGTGCGTTTCCAACGATTACTTGCATTTGAATGGGGAACTCGCCCGAAACAAAGTATAGGTTTTCATTATGTGAATAACTTGAAAATCTTAGCTCAAACAGCTTCAAAACCTGTTTGCCCAGCACGGGGATCTCGAACTGTATAAGATAACGCCGTAAATATGTGTGTATGCTTCTTCTATCAAGACTTACAGCTATTTATATGAAGTTGTACAAAAACGCTTTATTTCGTCAAGACAGTGCGTTTCCAACGATTACTTGCATTTGAATGGGGAACTCGCCCGAAACAAAGTATAGGTTTTCATTATGTGAATAACTTGAAAATCTTAGCTCAAACAGCTTCAAAACCTGTTTGCCCAGCACGGGGATCTCGAACTGTATAAGATAACGCCGTAAATATGTGTGTATGCTTCTTCTATCAAGACTTAGAGCTATTTATATGAAGTTGTACAAAAACGCTTTATTTCGTCAAGACAGTGCGTTTCCTACGATTACATGCATTTGAATGGGGAACTCGCCCGAAACAAAGTATAGGTTTTCATTATGTGAATAACTTGAAAATCTTAGCTCAAACAGCTTCAAAACCTGTTTGCCCAGCACGGGGATATTGAACTGTATAAGATAACGCCTTAAATATGTGTGTATGCTTCTTCTATCAAGACTTACAGCTATTTATATGAAGTTGTACAAAAACGCTTTATTTCGTCAAGACAGTGCGTTTCCTACGATTACATGCATTTGAATGGGGAACTCGCCCGAAACAAAGTATAGGTTTTCATTATGTGAATAACTTGAAAATCTTAGCTCAAACAGCTTCAAAACCTTTTTGCCCAGCACGGGGATCTTGAACTGTATAAGATAACGCCTTAAATATGTGAATATGCTTCTTCTATCAAGACTTACAGCTATTTATATGAAGTTGTGCAAAAAAACGCTTTATTTCGTCAAGACAGTGCGTTTCCTATGATTACATGCATTTGAATGGGGAACTCGCCCGAAACAAAGTATAGGTTTTCATTATGTGAATAACTTGAAAATCTTAGCTCAAACAGCTTCAAAACCTGTTTGCCCAGCACGGGGATCTTGAACTGTATAAGATAACGCCTTAAATATGTGTGTATGCTTCTTCTATCAAGACTTACAGCTATTTATATGAAGTTGTACAAAAACGCTTTATTTCGTCAAGACAGTGCGTTTCCTACGATTACATGCATTTGAATGGGGAACTCGCCCGAAACAAAGTATAGGTTTTCATTATGTGAATAACTTGAAAATCTTAGCTCAAACAGCTTCAAAACCTGTTTGCCCAGCACGGGGATCTCGAACTGTATAAGATAACGCCGTAAATATGTGTGTATGCTTCTTCTATCAAGACTTACAGCTATTTATATGAAGTTGTACAAAAACGCTTTATTTCGTCAAGACAGTGCGTTTCCTACGATTACATGCATTTGAATGGGGAACTCGCCCGAAACAAAGTATAGGTTTTCATTATGTGAATAACTTGAAAATCTTAGCTCAAACAGCTTCAAAACCTGTTTGCCCAGCACGGGGATATTGAACTGTATAAGATAACGCCTTAAATATGTGTGTATGCTTCTTCTATCAAGACTTACAGCTATTTATATGAAGTTGTACAAAAACGCTTTATTTCGTCAAGACAGTGCGTTTCCTACGATTACATGCATTTGAATGGGGAACTCGCCCGAAACAAAGTATAGGTTTTCATTATGTGAATAACTTGAAAATCTTAGCTCAAACAGCTTCAAAACCTGTTTGCCCAGCACGGGGATCTCGAACTGTATAAGATAACGCCGTAAATATGTGTGTATGCTTCTTCTATCAAGACTTACAGCTATTTATATGAAGTTGTACAAAAACGCTTTATTTCGTCAAGACAGTGCGTTTCCTACGATTACATGCATTTGAATGGGGAACTCGCCCGAAACAAAGTATAGGTTTTCATTATGTGAATAACTTGAAAATCTTAGCTCAAACAGCTTCAAAACCTGTTTGCCCAGCACGGGGATCTTGAACTGTATAAGATAACGCCTTAAATATGTGTGTATGCTTCTTCTATCAAGACTTACAGCTATTTATATGAAGTTGTACAAAAACGCTTTATTTCGTCAAGACAGTGCGTTTCCTACGATTACATGCATTTGAATGGGGAACTCGCCCGAAACAAAGTATAGGTTTTCATTATGTGAATAACTTGAAAATCTTAGCTCAAACAGCTTCAAAACCTGTTTGCCCAGCACGGGGATCTTGAACTGTATAAGATAACGCCTTAAATATGTGAATATGCTTCTTCTATCAAGACTTACAGCTATTTATATGAAGTTGTGCAAAAAAACGCTTTATTTCGTCAAGACAGTGCGTTTCCTACGATTACATGCATTTGAATGGGGAACTCGCCTGAAACAAAGTATAGGTTTTCATTATGTGAATAACTTGAAAATCTTAGCTCAAACAGCTTCAAAACCTGTTTGCCCAGCACGGGGATCTCGAACTGTATAAGATAACGCCGTAAATATGTGTGTATGCTTCTTCTATCAAGACTTACAGCTATTTATATGAAGTTGTACAAAAACGCTTTATTTCGTCAAGACAGTGCGTTTCCTACGATTACATGCATTTGAATGGGGAACTCGCCCGAAACAAAGTATAGGTTTTCATTATGTGAATAACTTGAAAATCTTAGCTCAAACAGCTTCAAAACCTGTTTGCCCAGCACGGGGATATTGAACTGTATAAGATAACGCCTTAAATATGTGTGTATGCTTCTTCTATCAAGACTTACAGCTATTTATATGAAGTTGTACAAAAACGCTTTATTTCGTCAAGACAGTGCGTTTCCTACGATTACATGCATTTGAATGGGGAACTCGCCCGAAACAAAGTATAGGTTTTCATTATGTGAATAACTTGAAAATCTTAGCTCAAACAGCTTCAAAACCTGTTTGCCCAGCACGGGGATCTTGAACTGTATAAGATAACGCCTTAAATATGTGTGTATGCTTCTTCTATCAAGACTTACAGCTATTTATATGAAGTTGTACAAAAACGCTTTATTTCGTCAAGACAGTGCGTTTCCTACGATTACATGCATTTGAATGGGGAACTCGCCTGAAACAAAGTATAGGTTTTCATTATGTGAATAACTTGAAAATCTTAGCTCAAACAGCTTCAAAACCTGTTTGCCCAGCACGGGGATCTCGAACTGTATAAGATAACGCCTTAAATATGTGTGTATGCTTCTTCTATCAAGACTTACAGCTATTTATATGAAGTTGTACAAAAACGCTTTATTTCGTCAAGACAGTGCGTTTCCTACGATTACATGCATTTGAATGGGGAACTCGCCCGAAACAAAGTATAGGTTTTCATTATGTGAATAACTTGAAAATCTTAGCTCAAACAGCTTCAAAACCTGTTTGCCCAGCACGGGGATATTGAACTGTATAAGATAACGCCTTAAATATGTGTGTATGCTTCTTCTATAAAGACTTACAGCTATTTATATGAAGTTGTACAAAAACGCTTTATTTCGTCAAGACAGTGCGTTTCCTACGATTACATGCATTTGAATGGGGAACTCGCCCGAAACAAAGTATAGGTTTTCATTATGTGAATAACTTGAAAATCTTAGCTCAAACAGCTTCAAAACCTGTTTGCCCAGCACGGGGATCTTGAACTGTATAAGATAACGCCTTAAATATGTGTGTATGCTTCTTCTATCAAGACTTACAGCTATTTATATGAAGTTGTACAAAAACGCTTTATTTCGTCAAGACAGTGCGTTTCCTACGATTACATGCATTTGAATGGGGAACTCGCCCGAAACAAAGTATAGGTTTTCATTATGTGAATAACTTGAAAATCTTAGCTCAAACAGCTTCAAAACTTGTTTGCCCAGCACGGGGATCTTGAACTGTATAAGATAAAGCCTTAAATATGTGTGTCTGAGTCGTCTATCAAAACTTACAGCTATTTATATGAAGTTGTACAAAAACGCTTTATTTCGTCAAGACAGTGCGTTTCCTACGATTACATGCATTTGAATGGGGAACTCGCCCGAAACAAAGTATAGGTTTTCATCATGTGAATAACTTGAAAATCTTAGCTCAAACAGCTTCAAAACCTGTTTGCCCAGCACGGGGATCTTGAACTGTATAAGATAACGACTTAAATATGTGTGTATGCTTCTTCTATCAAGACTTACAGCTATTTATATGAAGTTGTACAAAAACGCTTTATTTCGTCAAGACAGTGCGTTTCCTACGATTACATGCATTTGAATGGGGAACTCGCCCGAAACAAAGTATAGGTTTTCATTATGTGAATAACTTGAAAATCTTAGCTCAAACAGCTTCAAAACCTGTTTGCCCAGCACGGGGATCTTGAACTGTATAAGATAACGCCTTAAATATGTGTGTATGCTTCTTCTATCAAGACTTACAGCTATTTATATGAAGTTGTACAAAAACGCTTTATTTCGTCAAGACAGTGCGTTTCCTACGATTACATGCATTTGAATGGGGAACTCGCCCGAAACAAAGTATAGGTTTTCATTATGTGAATAACGTGAAAATCTTAGCTCAAACAGCTTCAAAACTTGTTTGCCCAGCACGGGGATCTTGAACTGTATAAGATAAAGCCTTAAATATGTGTGTCTGAGTCGTCTATCAAAACTTACAGCTATTTATATGAAGTTGTACAAAAACGCTTTATTTCGTCAAGACAGTGCGTTTCCTACGATTACATGCATTTGAATGGGGAACTCGCCCGAAACAAAGTATAGGTTTTCATCATGTGAATAACTTGAAAATCTTAGCTCAAACAGCTTCAAAACCTGTTTGCCCAGCACGGGGATCTTGAACTGTATAAGATAACGACTTAAATATGTGTGTATGCTTCTTCTATCAAGACTTACAGCTATTTATATGAAGTTGTACAAAAACGCTTTATTTCGTCAAGACAGTGCGTTTCCTACGATTACATGCATTTTAATGAGGAACTCGCCCGAAACAAAGTATAGGTTTTCATTATGTGAATAACTTGAAAATCTTAGCTCAAACAGCTTCAAAACCTGTTTGCCCAGCACGGGGATCTCGAACTGTATAAGATAACGCCGTAAATATGTGTGTATGCTTCTTCTATCAAGACTTACAGCTATTTATATGAAGTTGTACAAAAACGCTTTATTTCGTCAAGACAGTGCGTTTCCTACGATTACATGCATTTGAATGGGGAACTCGCCCGAAACAAAGTATAGGTTTTCATTATGTGAATAACTTGAAAATCTTAGCTCAAACAGCTTCAAAACCTGTTTGCCCAGCACGGGGATCTTGAACTGTATAAGATAACGCCGTAAATATGTGTGTATGCTTCTTCTATCAAGACTTACAGCTATTTATATGAAGTTGTACAAAAACGCTTTATTTCGTCAAGACAGTGCGTTTCCTACGATTACATGCATTTTAATGAGGAACTCGCCCGAAACAAAGTATAGGTTTTCATTATGTGAATAACTTGAAAATCTTAGCTCAAACAGCTTCAAAACCTGTTTGCCCAGCACGGGGATCTTGAACTGTATAAGATAACGCCTTAAATATGTGTGTATGCTTCTTCTATCAAGACTTACAGCTATTTATATGAAGTTGTACAAAAACGCTTTATTTCGTCAAGACAGTGCGTTTCCTACGATTACATGCATTTGAATGGGGAACTCGCCCGAAACAAAGTATAGGTTTTCATTATGTGAATAACTTGAAAATCTTAGTTCAAACAGCTTCAAAACCTGTTTGCCCAGCACGGGGATCTTGAACTGTATAAGATAAAGCCTTAAATATGTGTGTCTGAGTCGTCTATCAAAACTTACAGCTATTTATATGAAGTTGTACAAAAACGCTTTATTTCGTCAAGACAGTGCGTTTCCTACGATTACATGCATTTTAATCAGGAACTCGCCCGAAACAAAGTATAGGTTTTCATTATGTGAATAACTTGAAAATCTTAGCTCAAACAGCTTCAAAACCTGTTTGCCCAGCACGGGGATCTTGAACTGTATAATATAACGACTTAAATATGTGTGTATGATTCTTCTATCAAGACTTACAGCTATTTATATGAAGTTGTACAAAAACGCTTTATTTCGTCAAGACAGTGCGTTTCCTACGATTACATGCATTTGAATGGGGAACTCGTCCGAAACAAAGTATAGGTTTTCATTATGTGAATAACTTGAAAATCTTAGCTCAAACAGCTTCAAAACCTGTTTGCCCAGCACGGGGACCTCGAACTGTATAAGATAACGACTTAAATATGTGTGTATGCTTCTTCTTTCAAGACTTACAGCTATTTATATGAAGTTGTACAAAAAACGCTTTATTTCGTCAAGACAGTGCGTTTCCTACGATTACATGCATTTGAATGGGGAACTCGCCCGAAACAAAGTATAGGTTTTCATTATGTGAATAACTTGAAAATCTTAGCTCAAACAGCTTCAAAACCTGTTTGCCCAGCACGGGGATCTTGAACTGTATAAGATAACGCCTTAAATATGTGTGTATGCTTCTTCTATCAAGACTTACAGCTATTTATATGAAGTTGTACAAAAACGCTTTATTTCGTCAAGACAGTGCGTTTCCTACGATTACATGCATTTGAATGGGGAACTCGCCCGAAACAAAGTATAGGTTTTCATTATGTGAATAACTTGAAAATCTTAGCTCAAACAGCTTCAAAACCTGTTTGCCCAGCACGGGGATCTTGAACTGTATAAGATAAAGCCTTAAATATGTGTGTCTGAGTCGTCTATCAAAACTTACAGCTATTTATATGAAGTTGTACAAAAACGCTTTATTTGTTCAAGACAGTGCGTTTCCTACGATTACATGCATTTGAATGGGGAACTCGCCCGAAACAAAGTATAGGTTTTCATTATGTGAATAACTTGAAAATCTTAGCTCAAACAGCTTCAAAACCTGTTTGCCCAGCATGGGGATCTTGAACTGTATAAGATAACGCCTTAAATATGTGTGTATGCTTCTTCTATCAAGACTTACAGCTATTTATATGAAGTTGTACAAAAACGCTTTATTTCGTCAAGACAGTGCGTTTCCGACGATTACATGCATTTGAATGGGGAACTCGCCCGAAACAAAGTATAGGTTTTCATTATGTGAATAACTTGAAAATCTTAGCTCAAACAGCTTCAAAACCTGTTTGCCCAGCACGGGGATCTTGAACTGTATAAGATAACGCCTTAAATATGTGTGTATGCTTCTTCTATCAAGACTTACAGCTATTTATATGAAGTTGTACAAAAACGCTTTATTTCGTCAAGACAGTGCGTTTCCTACGATTACATGCATTTGAATGGGGAACTCGCCCGAAACAAAGTATAGGTTTTCATTATGTGAATAACTTGAAAATCTTAGCTCAAACAGCTTCAAAACCTGTTTGCCCAGCACGGGGATCTTGAACTGTATAAGATAAAGCCTTAAATATGTGTGTCTGAGTCGTCTATCAAAACTTACAGCTATTTATATGAAGTTGTACAAAAACGCTTTATTTCGTCAAGACAGTGCGTTTCCTACGATTACATGCATTTGAATGGGGAACTCGCCCGAAACAAAGTATAGGTTTTCATTATGTGAATAACTTGAAAATCTTAGCTCAAACAGCTTCAAAACCTGTTTGCCCAGCACGGGGATCTTGAACTGTATAAGATAACGCCTTAAATATGTGTGTATGCTTCTTCTATCAAGACTTACAGCTATTTATATGAAGTTGTACAAAAACGCTTTATTTCGTCAAGACAGTGCGTTTCCGACGATTACATGCATTTGAATGGGGAACTCGCCCGAAACAAAGTATAGGTTTTCATTATGTGAATAACTTGAAAATCTTAGCTCAAACAGCTTCAAAACCTGTTTGCCCAGCACGGGGATCTCGAACTGTATAAGATAACGCCGTAAATATGTGTGTATGTTTCTTCTATCAAGACTTACAGCTATTTATATGAAGTTGTACAAAAATGCTTTATTTCGTCAAGACAGTGCGTTTCCTACGATTACATGCATTTGAATGGGGAACCCGCCCGAAACAAAGTATAGGTTTTCATTATGTGAATAACTTGAAAATCTTAGCTCAAACAGCTTCAAAACCTGTTTGCCCAGCACGGGGATCTTGAACTGTATAAGATAACGCCTTAAATATGTGTGTATGCTTCTTCTATCAAGACTTACAGCTATTTATATGAAGTTGTACAAAAACGCTTTATTTCGTCAAGACAGTGCGTTTCCGACGATTACATGCATTTGAATGGGGAACTCGCCCGAAACAAAGTATAGGTTTTCATTATGTGAATAACTTGAAAATCTTAGCTCAAACAGCTTCAAAACCTGTTTGCCCAGCACGGGGATCTTGAACTGTATAAGATAACGCCTTAAATATGTATGTATGCTTCTTCTATCAAGACTTACAGCTATTTATATGAAGTTGTACAAAAACGCTTTATTTCGTCAAGACAGTGCGTTTCCTACGATTACATGCATTTGAATGGGGAACTCGCCCGAAACAAAGTATAGGTTTTCATTATGTGAATAACTTGAAAATCTTAGCTCAAACAGCTTCAAAACCTGTTTGCCCAGCACGGGGATCTTGAACTGTATAAGATAACGCCTTAAATATGTGTGTATGCTTCTTCTATCAAGACTTACAGCTATTTATATGAAGTTGTACAAAAACGCTTTATTTCGTCAAGACAGTGCGTTTCCGACGATTACATGCATTTGAATGGGGAACTCGCCCGAAACAAAGTATAGGTTTTCATTATGTGAATAACTTGAAAATCTTAGCTCAAACAGCTTCAAAACCTGTTTGCCCAGCACGGGGATCTCGAACTGTATAAGATAACGCCGTAAATATGTGTGTATGTTTCTTCTATCAAGACTTACAGCTATTTATATGAAGTTGTACAAAAACGCTTTATTTCGTCAAGACAGTGCGTTTCCTACGATTACATGCATTTGAATGGGGAACCCGCCCGAAACAAAGTATAGGTTTTCATTATGTGAATAACTTGAAAATCTTAGCTCAAACAGCTTCAAAACCTGTTTGCCCAGCACGGGGATCTTGAACTGTATAAGATAACGCCTTAAATATGTGTGTATGCTTCTTCTATCAAGACTTACAGCTATTTATATGAAGTTGTACAAAAACGCTTTATTTCGTCAAGACAGTGCGTTTCCTACGATTACATGCATTTGAATGGGGAACTCGCCCGAAACAAAGTATAGGTTTTCATTATGTGAATAACTTGAAAATCTTAGCTCAAACAGCTTCAAAACCTGTTTGCCCAGCACGGGGATCTCGAACTGTATAAGATAACGCCGTAAATATGTGTGTATGTTTCTTCTATCAAGACTTACAGCTATTTATATGAAGTTGTACAAAAACGCTTTATTTCGTCAAGACAGTGCGTTTCCTACGATTACATGCATTTGAATGGGGAACCCGCCCGAAACAAAGTATAGGTTTTCATTATGTGAATAACTTGAAAATCTTAGCTCAAACAGCTTCAAAACCTGTTTGCCCAGCACGGGGATCTTGAACTGTATAAGATAACGCCTTAAATATGTGTGTATGCTTCTTCTATCAAGACTTACAGCTATTTATATGAAGTTGTACAAAAACGCTTTATTTCGTCAAGACAGTGCGTTTCCGACGATTACATGCATTTGAATGGGGAACTCGCCCGAAACAAAGTATAGGTTTTCATTATGTGAATAACTTGAAAATCTTAGCTCAAACAGCTTCAAAACCTGTTTGCCCAGCACGGGGATCTTGAACTGTATAAGATAACGCCTTAAATATGTATGTATGCTTCTTCTATCAAGACTTACAGCTATTTATATGAAGTTGTACAAAAACGCTTTATTTCGTCAAGACAGTGCGTTTCCTACGATTACATGCATTTGAATGGGGAACTCGCCCGAAACAAAGTATAGGTTTTCATTATGTGAATAACTTGAAAATCTTAGCTCAAACAGCTTCAAAACCTGTTTGCCCAGCACGGGGATCTTGAACTGTATAAGATAAAGCCTTAAATATGTGTGTCTGAGTCGTCTATCAAAACTTACAGCTATTTATATGAAGTTGTACAAAAACGCTTTATTTCGTCAAGACAGTGCGTTTCCTACGATTACATGCATTTGAATGGGGAACTCGCCCGAAACAAAGTATAGGTTTTCATTATGTGAATAACTTGAAAATCTTAGCTCAAACAGCTTCAAAACCTGTTTGCCCAGCACGGGGATCTTGAACTGTATAAGATAACGCCTTAAATATGTGTGTATGCTTCTTCTATCAAGACTTACAGCTATTTATATGAAGTTGTACAAAAACGCTTTATTTCGTCAAGACAGTGCGTTTCCGACGATTACATGCATTTGAATGGGGAACTCGCCCGAAACAAAGTATAGGTTTTCATTATGTGAATAACTTGAAAATCTTAGCTCAAACAGCTTCAAAATCTGTTTGCCCAGCACGGGGATCTCGAACTGTATAAGATAACGCCGTAAATATGTGTGTATGTTTCTTCTATCAAGACTTACAGCTATTTATATGAAGTTGTACAAAAACGCTTTATTTCGTCAAGACAGTGCGTTTCCTACGATTACATGCATTTGAATGGGGAACCCGCCCGAAACAAAGTATAGGTTTTCATTATGTGAATAACTTGAAAATCTTAGCTCAAACAGCTTCAAAACCTGTTTGCCCAGCACGGGGATCTTGAACTGTATAAGATAACGCCTTAAATATGTGTGTATGCTTCTTCTATCAAGACTTACAGCTATTTATATGAAGTTGTACAAAAACGCTTTATTTCGTCAAGACAGTGCGTTTCCGACGATTACATGCATTTGAATGGGGAACTCGCCCGAAACAAAGTATAGGTTTTCATTATGTGAATAACTTGAAAATCTTAGCTCAAACAGCTTCAAAACCTGTTTGCCCAGCACGGGGATCTTGAACTGTATAAGATAACGCCTTAAATATGTATGTATGCTTCTTCTATCAAGACTTACAGCTATTTATATGAAGTTGTACAAAAACGCTTTATTTCGTCAAGACAGTGCGTTTCCTACGATTACATGCATTTGAATGGGGAACTCGCCCGAAACAAAGTATAGGTTTTCATTATGTGAATAACTTGAAAATCTTAGCTCAAACAGCTTCAAAACCTGTTTGCCCAGCACGGGGATCTTGAACTGTATAAGATAAAGCCTTAAATATGTGTGTCTGAGTCGTCTATCAAAACTTACAGCTATTTATATGAAGTTGTACAAAAACGCTTTATTTCGTCAAGACAGTGCGTTTCCTACGATTACATGCATTTGAATGGGGAACTCGCCCGAAACAAAGTATAGGTTTTCATTATGTGAATAACTTGAAAATCTTAGCTCAAACAGCTTCAAAACCTGTTTGCCCAGCACGGGGATCTTGAACTGTATAAGATAACGCCTTAAATATGTGTGTATGCTTCTTCTATCAAGACTTACAGCTATTTATATGAAGTTGTACAAAAACGCTTTATTTCGTCAAGACAGTGCGTTTCCGACGATTACATGCATTTGAATGGGGAACTCGCCCGAAACAAAGTATAGGTTTTCATTATGTGAATAACTTGAAAATCTTAGCTCAAACAGCTTCAAAACCTGTTTGCCCAGCACGGGGATCTCGAACTGTATAAGATAACGCCGTAAATATGTGTGTATGTTTCTTCTATCAAGACTTACAGCTATTTATATGAAGTTGTACAAAAACGCTTTATTTCGTCAAGACAGTGCGTTTCCTACGATTACATGCATTTGAATGGGGAACCCGCCCGAAACAAAGTATAGGTTTTCATTATGTGAATAACTTGAAAATCTTAGCTCAAACAGCTTCAAAACCTGTTTGCCCAGCACGGGGATCTTGAACTGTATAAGATAACGCCTTAAATATGTGTGTATGCTTCTTCTATCAAGACTTACAGCTATTTATATGAAGTTGTACAAAAACGCTTTATTTCGTCAAGACAGTGCGTTTCCTACGATTACATGCATTTGAATGGGGAACTCGCCCGAAACAAAGTATAGGTTTTCATTATGTGAATAACTTGAAAATCTTAGCTCAAACAGCTTCAAAACCTGTTTGCCCAACACGGGGATATTGAACTGTATAAGATAACGCCTTAAATATGTGTGTCTGAGTCGTCTATCAAAACTTACAGCTATTTATATGAAGTTGTACAAAAACGCTTTATTTCGTCAAGACAGTGCGTTTCCTACGATTACATGCATTTGAATGGGGAACTCGCCCGAAACAAAGTATAGGTTTTCATTATGTGAATAACTTGAAAATCTTAGCTCAAACAGCTTCAAAACCTGTTTGCCCAGCACGGGGATCTTGAACTGTATAAGATAATGCCTTAAATAAGTGTGTATGCTTCTTCTATCAAGACTTACAGCTATTTATATGAAGTTGTACAAAAACGCTTTATTTCGTCAAGACAGTGCGTTTCCTACGATTACATGCATTTGAATGGGGAACTCGCCCGAAACAAAGTATAGGTTTTCATTATGTGAATAACTTGAAAATCTTAGCTCAAACAGCTTCAAAACCTGTTTGCCCAGCACGGGGATATTGAACTGTATAAGATAACGCCTTAAATATGTGTGTCTGAGTCGTCTATCAAAACTTACAGCTATTTATATGAAGTTGTACAAAAACGCTTTATTTCGTCAAGACAGTGCGTTTCCTACGATTACATGCATTTGAATGGGGAACTCGCCCGAAACAAAGTATAGGTTTTCATTATGTGAATAACTTGAAAATCTTAGCTCAAACAGCTTCAAAACCTGTTTGCCCAGCACGGGGATCTTGAACTGTATAAGATAACGCCTTAAATATGTGTGTCTGAGTCGTCTATCAAAACTTACAGCTATTTATATGAAGTTGTACAAAAACGCTTTATTTCGTCAAGACAGTGCGTTTCCTACGATTACATGCATTTGAATGGGGAACTCGCCCGAAACAAAGTATAGGTTTTCATTATGTGAATAACTTGAAAATCTTAGCTCAAACAGCTTCAAAACCTGTTTGCCCAGCACGGGGATCTTGAACTGTATAAGATAATGCCTTAAATAAGTGTGTATGCTTCTTCTATCAAGACTTACAGCTATTTATATGAAGTTGTACAAAAACGCTTTATTTCGTCAAGACAGTGCGTTTCCTACAATTACATGCATTTGAATGGGGAACTCGCCCGAAACAAAGTATAGGTTTTCATTATGTGAATAACTTGAAAATCTTAGCTCAAACAGCTTCAAAACCTGTTTGCCCAGCACGGGGATCTTGAACTGTATAAGATAACGCCTTAAATATGTGTGTCTGAGTCGTCTATCAAAACTTACAGCTATTTATATGAAGTTGTACAAAAACGCTTTATTTCGTCAAGACAGTGCGTTTCCTACGATTACATGCATTTGAATGGGGAACTCGCCCGAAACAAAGTATAGGTTTTCATTATGTGAATAACTTGAAAATCTTAGCTCAAACAGCTTCAAAACCTGTTTGCCCAGCACGGGGATCTCGAACTGTATAAGATAACGCCGTAAATATGTGTGTATGTTTCTTCTGTCAAGACTTACAGCTATTTATATGAAGTTGTACAAAAACGCTTTATTTCGTCAAGACAGTGCGTTTCCTACGATTACATGCATTTGAATGGGGAACCCGCCCCAAACAAAGTATAGGTTTTCATTATGTGAATAACTTGAAAATCTTAGCTCAAACAGCTTCAAAACCTGTTTGCCCAGCACGGGGATATTGAACTGTATAAGATAACGCCTTAAATATGTGTGTCTGAGTCGTCTATCAAAACTTACAGCTATTTATATGAAGTTGTACAAAAACGCTTTATTTCGTCAAGACAGTGCGTTTCCTACGATTACATGCATTTGAATGGGGAACTCGCCCGAAACAAAGTATAGGTTTTCATTATGTGAATAACTTGAAAATCTTAGCTCAAACAGCTTCAAAACCTGTTTGCCCAGCACGGGGATCTTGAACTGTATAAGATAAAGCCTTAAATATGTGTGTCTGAGTCGTCTATCAAAACTTACAGCTATTTATATGAAGTTGTACAAAAACGCTTTATTTCGTCAAGACAGTGCGTTTCCTACGATTACATGCATTTGAATGGGGAACTCGCCCGAAACAAAGTATAGGTTTTCATCATGTGAATAACTTGAAAATCTTAGCTCAAACAGCTTCAAAACCTGTTTGCCCAGCACGGGGATCTTGAACTGTATAATATAACGACTTAAATATGTGTGTATGCTTCTTCTATCCAGACTTACAGCTATTTATATGAAGTTGTACAAAAACGCTTTATTTCGTCAAGACAGTGCGTTTCCTACGATTACATGCATTTGAATGGGGAACTCGCCCGAAACAAAGTATAGGTTTTCATTATGTGAATAACTTGAAAATCTTAGCTCAAACAGCTTCAAAACCTGTTTGCCCAGCACGGGGATCTCGAACTGTATAAGATAACGCCGTAAATATGTGTGTATGCTTCTTCTATCAAGACTTACAGCTATTTATATGAAGTTGTACAAAAACGTTTTATTTCGTCAAGACAGTGCGTTTCCTACGATTACATGCATTTGAATGGGGAACTCGCCCGAAACAAAGTATAGGTTTTCATTATGTGAATAACTTGAAAATCTTAGCTCAAACAGCTTCAAAACCTGTTTGCCCAGCACGGGGATATTGAACTGTATAAGATAACGCCTTAAATATGTGTGTCTGAGTCGTCTATCAAAACTTACAGCTATTTATATGAATTTGCAAAAAAACGCTTTATTTCGTCAAGACAGTGCGTTTCCTATGATTACATGCATTTGAATGGGGAACTCGCCCGAAACAAAGTATAGGTTTTCATTATGTGAATAACTTGAAAATCTTAGCTCAAACAGCTTCAAAACCTGTTTGCCCAGCACGGGGATCTTGAACTGTATAAGATTACGCCTTAAATATGTGTGTATGCTTCTTCTATCAAGACTTACAGCTATTTATATGAAGTTGTACAAAAACGCTTTATTTCGTCAAGACAGTGCGTTTCCTACGATTACATGCATTTGAATGGGGAACCCGCCCGAAACAAAGTATAGGTTTTCATTATGTGAATAACTTGAAAATCTTAGCTCAAACAGCTTCAAAACCTGTTTGCCCAGCACGGGGATCTTGAACTGTATAAGATAACGCCTTAAATATGTGTGTATGCTTCTTCTATCAAGACTTACAGCTATTTATATGAAGTTGTACAAAAACGCTTTATTTCGTCCAGACAGTGCGTTTCCTACGATTACATGCATTTGAATGGGGAACTCGCCCGAAACAAAGTATAGGTTTTCATTATGTGAATAACTTGAAAATCTTAGCTCAAACAGCTTCAAAACCTGTTTGCCCAGCACGGGGATATTGAACTGTATAAGATAACGCCTTAAATATGTGTGTCTGAGTCGTCTGTCAAAACTTACAGCTATTTATATGAAGTTGTACAAAAACGCTTTATTTCGTCAAGACAGTGCGTTTCCTGCGATTACATGCATTTGAATGGGGAACTCGCCCGAAACAAAGTATAGGTTTTCATTATGTGAATAACTTGAAAATCTTAGCTCAAACAGCTTCAAAACCTGTTTGCCCAGCACGGGGATCTTGAACTGTATAAGATAACGCCTTAAATATGTGTGTATGCTTCTTCTATCAAGACTTACAGCTATTTATATGAAGTTGTACAAAAACGCTTTATTTCGTCAAGACAGTGCGTTTCCTACGATTACATGCATTTGAATGGGGAACTCGCCCGAAACAAAGTATAGGTTTTCATTATGTGAATAACTTGAAAATCTTAGCTCAAACAGCTTCAAAACCTGTTTGCCCAGCACGGGGATCTCGAACTGTATAAGATAACGCCGTAAATATGTGTGTATGTTTCTTCTATCAAGACTTACAGCTATTTATATGAAGTTGTACAAAAACGCTTTATTTTGTCAAGACAGTGCGTTTCCTACGATTACATGCATTTGAATGGGGAACCCGCCCGAAACAAAGTATAGGTTTTCATTATGTGAATAACTTGAAAATCTTAGCTCAAACAGCTTCAAAACCTGTTTGCCCAGCACGGGGATCTTGAACTGTATAAGATAACGCCTTAAATATGTGTGTATGCTTCTTCTATCAAGACTTACAGCTATTTATATGAAGTTGTACAAAAACGCTTTATTTCGTCAAGACAGTGCGTTTCCTACGATTACATGCATTTGAATGGGGAACTCGCCCGAAACAAAGTATAGGTTTTCATTATGTGAATAACTTGAAAATCTTAGCTCAAACAGCTTCAAAACCTGTTTGCCCAGCACGGGGATATTGAACTGTATAAGATAACGCCTTAAATATGTGTGTCTGAGTCGTCTATCAAAACTTACAGCTATTTATATGAAGTTGTACAAAAACGCTTTATTTCGTCAAGACAGTGCGTTTCCTACGATTACATGCATTTGAATGGGGAACTCGCCCGAAACAAAGTATAGGTTTTCATTATGTGAATAACTTGAAAATCTTAGCTCAAACAGCTTCAAAACCTGTTTGCCCAGCACGGGGATCTCGAACTGTATAAGATAACGCCGTAAATATGTGTGTATGTTTCTTCTGTCAAGACTTACAGCTATTTATATGAAGTTGTACAAAAACGCTTTATTTCGTCAAGACAGTGCGTTTCCTACGATTACATGCATTTGAATGGGGAACCCGCCCCAAACAAAGTATAGGTTTTCATTATGTGAATAACTTGAAAATCTTAGCTCAAACAGCTTCAAAACCTGTTTGCCCAGCACGGGGATATTGAACTGTATAAGATAACGCCTTAAATATGTGTGTCTGAGTCGTCTATCAAAACTTACAGCTATTTATATGAAGTTGTACAAAAACGCTTTATTTCGTCAAGACAGTGCGTTTCCTACGATTACATGCATTTGAATGGGGAACTCGCCCGAAACAAAGTATAGGTTTTCATTATGTGAATAACTTGAAAATCTTAGCTCAAACAGCTTCAAAACCTGTTTGCCCAGCACGGGGATCTTGAACTGTATAAGATAAAGCCTTAAATATGTGTGTCTGAGTCGTCTATCAAAACTTACAGCTATTTATATGAAGTTGTACAAAAACGCTTTATTTCGTCAAGACAGTGCGTTTCCTACGATTACATGCATTTGAATGGGGAACTCGCCCGAAACAAAGTATAGGTTTTCATCATGTGAATAACTTGAAAATCTTAGCTCAAACAGCTTCAAAACCTGTTTGCCCAGCACGGGGATCTTGAACTGTATAATATAACGACTTAAATATGTGTGTATGCTTCTTCTATCCAGACTTACAGCTATTTATATGAAGTTGTACAAAAACGCTTTATTTCGTCAAGACAGTGCGTTTCCTACGATTACATGCATTTGAATGGGGAACTCGCCCGAAACAAAGTATAGGTTTTCATTATGTGAATAACTTGAAAATCTTAGCTCAAACAGCTTCAAAACCTGTTTGCCCAGCACGGGGATCTCGAACTGTATAAGATAACGCCGTAAATATGTGTGTATGCTTCTTCTATCAAGACTTACAGCTATTTATATGAAGTTGTACAAAAACGTTTTATTTCGTCAAGACAGTGCGTTTCCTACGATTACATGCATTTGAATGGGGAACTCGCCCGAAACAAAGTATAGGTTTTCATTATGTGAATAACTTGAAAATCTTAGCTCAAACAGCTTCAAAACCTGTTTGCCCAGCACGGGGATATTGAACTGTATAAGATAACGCCTTAAATATGTGTGTCTGAGTCGTCTATCAAAACTTACAGCTATTTATATGAATTTGCAAAAAAACGCTTTATTTCGTCAAGACAGTGCGTTTCCTATGATTACATGCATTTGAATGGGGAACTCGCCCGAAACAAAGTATAGGTTTTCATTATGTGAATAACTTGAAAATCTTAGCTCAAACAGCTTCAAAACCTGTTTGCCCAGCACGGGGATCTTGAACTGTATAAGATTACGCCTTAAATATGTGTGTATGCTTCTTCTATCAAGACTTACAGCTATTTATATGAAGTTGTACAAAAACGCTTTATTTCGTCAAGACAGTGCGTTTCCTACGATTACATGCATTTGAATGGGGAACCCGCCCGAAACAAAGTATAGGTTTTCATTATGTGAATAACTTGAAAATCTTAGCTCAAACAGCTTCAAAACCTGTTTGCCCAGCACGGGGATCTTGAACTGTATAAGATAACGCCTTAAATATGTGTGTATGCTTCTTCTATCAAGACTTACAGCTATTTATATGAAGTTGTACAAAAACGCTTTATTTCGTCCAGACAGTGCGTTTCCTACGATTACATGCATTTGAATGGGGAACTCGCCCGAAACAAAGTATAGGTTTTCATTATGTGAATAACTTGAAAATCTTAGCTCAAACAGCTTCAAAACCTGTTTGCCCAGCACGGGGATATTGAACTGTATAAGATAACGCCTTAAATATGTGTGTCTGAGTCGTCTGTCAAAACTTACAGCTATTTATATGAAGTTGTACAAAAACGCTTTATTTCGTCAAGACAGTGCGTTTCCTGCGATTACATGCATTTGAATGGGGAACTCGCCCGAAACAAAGTATAGGTTTTCATTATGTGAATAACTTGAAAATCTTAGCTCAAACAGCTTCAAAACCTGTTTGCCCAGCACGGGGATCTTGAACTGTATAAGATAACGCCTTAAATATGTGTGTATGCTTCTTCTATCAAGACTTACAGCTATTTATATGAAGTTGTACAAAAACGCTTTATTTCGTCAAGACAGTGCGTTTCCTACGATTACATGCATTTGAATGGGGAACTCGCCCGAAACAAAGTATAGGTTTTCATTATGTGAATAACTTGAAAATCTTAGCTCAAACAGCTTCAAAACCTGTTTGCCCAGCACGGGGATCTCGAACTGTATAAGATAACGCCGTAAATATGTGTGTATGTTTCTTCTATCAAGACTTACAGCTATTTATATGAAGTTGTACAAAAACGCTTTATTTTGTCAAGACAGTGCGTTTCCTACGATTACATGCATTTGAATGGGGAACCCGCCCGAAACAAAGTATAGGTTTTCATTATGTGAATAACTTGAAAATCTTAGCTCAAACAGCTTCAAAACCTGTTTGCCCAGCACGGGGATCTTGAACTGTATAAGATAACGCCTTAAATATGTGTGTATGCTTCTTCTATCAAGACTTACAGCTATTTATATGAAGTTGTACAAAAACGCTTTATTTCGTCAAGACAGTGCGTTTCCTACGATTACATGCATTTGAATGGGGAACTCGCCCGAAACAAAGTATAGGTTTTCATTATGTGAATAACTTGAAAATCTTAGCTCAAACAGCTTCAAAACCTGTTTGCCCAGCACGGGGATATTGAACTGTATAAGATAACGCCTTAAATATGTGTGTCTGAGTCGTCTATCAAAACTTACAGCTATTTATATGAAGTTGTACAAAAACGCTTTATTTCGTCAAGACAGTGCGTTTCCTACGATTACATGCATTTGAATGGGGAACTCGCCCGAAACAAAGTATAGGTTTTCATTATGTGAATAACTTGAAAATCTTAGCTCAAACAGCTTCAAAACCTGTTTGCCCAGCACGGGGATTTTGAACTGTATAATATAACGACTTAAATATGTGTGTATGCTTCTTCTATCCAGACTTACAGCTATTTATATGAAGTTGTACAAAAACGCTTTATTTCGTCAAGACAGTGCGTTTCCTACGATTACATGCATTTGAATGGGGAACTCGCCTGAAACAAAGTATAGGTTTTCATTATGTGAATAACTTGAAAATCTTAGATCAAACAGCTTCAAAACCTGTTTGCCCAGCACGGGGATCTCGAACTGTATAAGATAACGCCGTAAATATGTGTGTATGCTTCTTCTATCAAGACTTACAGCTATTTATATGAAGTTGTACAAAAACGCTTTATTTCGTCAAGACAGTGCGTTTCCTACGATTACATGCATTTGAATGGGGAACTCGCCCGAAACAAAGTATAGGTTTTCATTATGTGAATAACTTGAAAATCTTAGCTCAAACAGCTTCAAAACCTGTTTGCCCAGCACGGGGATATTGAACTGTATAAGATAAAGCCTTAAATATGTGTGTCTGAGTCGTCTATCAAAACTTACAGCTATTTATATGAAGTTGTACAAAAACGCTTTATTTCGTCAAGACAGTGCGTTTCCTACGATTACATGCATTTGAATGGGGAACTCGCCCGAAACAAAGTATAGGTTTTCATTATGTGAATAACTTGAAAATCTTAGCTCAAACAGCTTCAAAACCTGTTTGCCCAGCACGGGGATCTCGAACTGTATAACATAACGCCGTAAATATGTGTGTATGTTTCTTCTATCAAGACTTACAGCTATTTATATGAAGTTGTACAAAAACGCTTTATTTCGTCAAGACAGTGCGTTTCCTACGATTACATGCATTTGAATGGGGAACCCGCCCGAAACAAAGTATAGGTTTTCATTATGTGAATAACTTGAAAATCTTAGCTCAAACAGCTTCAAAACCTGTTTGCCCAGCACGGGGATCTTGAACTGTATAAGATAACGCCTTAAATATGTGTGTATGCTTCTTCTATCAAGACTTACAGCTATTTATATGAAGTTGTACAAAAACGCTTTATTTCGTCAAGACAGTGCGTTTCCTACGATTACATGCATTTGAATGGGGAACTCGCCCGAAACAAAGTATAGGTTTTCATTATGTGAATAACTTGAAAATCTTAGCTCAAACAGCTTCAAAACCTGTTTGCCCAGCACGGGGATATTGAACTGTATAAGATAACGCCTTAAATATGTGTGTCTGAGTCGTCTATCAAAACTTACAGCTATTTATATGAAGTTGTACAAAAACGCTTTATTTCGTCAAGACAGTGCGTTTCCTACGATTACATGCATTTGAATGGGGATTTCGCCCGAAACAAAGTATAGGTTTTCATTATGTGAATAACTTGAAAATCTTAGCTCAAACAGCTTCAAAACCTGTTTGCCCAGCACGGGGATCTTGAACTTTATAAGATAACGCCTTAAATAAGTGTGTATGCTTCTTCTATCAAGACTTACAGCTATTTATATGAAGTTGTACAAAAACGCTTTATTTCGTCAAGACAGTGCGTTTCCTACGATTACATGCATTTGAATGGGGAACTCGCCCGAAACAAAGTATAGGTTTTCATTATGTGAATAACTTGAAAATCTTAGCTCAAACAGCTTCAAAACCTGTTTGCCCAGCACGGGGATCTTGAACTGTATAAGATAAAGCCTTAAATATGTGTGTCTGAGTCGTCTATCAAAACTTACAGCTATTTATATGAAGTTTTACAAAAACGCTTTATTTCGTCAAGACAGTGCGTTTCCTACGATTACATGCATTTGAATGGGGAACTCGCCCGAAACAAAGTATAGGTTTTCATTATGTGAATAACTTGAAAATCTTAGCTCAAACAGCTTCAAAACCTGTTTGCCCAGCACGGGGATCTTGAACTGTATAAGATAAAGCCTTAAATATGTGTGTCTGAGTCGTCTATCAAAACTTACAGCTATTTATATGAAGTTGTACAAAAACGCTTTATTTCGTCAAGACAGTGCGTTTCCTACGATTACATGCATTTGAATGGGGAACTCGCCCGAAACAAAGTATAGGTTTTCATTATGTGAATAACTTGAAAATCTTAGCTCAAACAGCTTCAAAACCTGTTTGCCCAGCACGGGGATCTTGAACTGTATAAGATAAAGCCTTAAATATGTGTGTCTGAGTCGTCTATCAAAACTTACAGCTATTTATATGAAGTTGTACAAAAACGCTTTATTTCGTCAAGACAGTGCGTTTCCTACGATTACATGCATTTGAATGGGGAACTCGCCCGAAACAAAGTATAGGTTTTCATCATGTGAATAACTTGAAAATCTTAGCTCAAACAGCTTCAAAACCTGTTTGCCCAGCACGGGGATATTGAACTGTATAAGATAACGCCTTAAATATGTGTGTATGCTTCTTCTATCAAGACTTACAGCTATTTATATGAAGTTGTACAAAAACGCTTTATTTCGTCAAGACAGTGCGTTTCCTACGATTACATGCATTTGAATGGGGAACTCGCCCGAAACAAAGTATAGGTTTTCATTATGTGAATAACTTGAAAATCTTAGCTCAAACAGCTTCAAAACCTGTTTGCCCAGCACGGGGATATTGAACTGTATAAGATAACGCCTTAAATATGTGTGTCTGAGTCGTCTATCAAAACTTACAGCTATTTATATGAATTTGCAAAAAAACGCTTTATTTCGTCAAGACAGTGCGTTTCCTATGATTACATGCATTTGAATGGGGAACTCGCCCGAAACAAAGTATAGGTTTTCATTATGTGAATAACTTGAAAATCTTAGCTCAAACAGCTTCAAAACCTGTTTGCCCAGCACGGGGATCTTGAACTGTATAAGATTACGCCTTAAATATGTGTGTATGCTTCTTCTATCAAGACTTACAGCTATTTATATGAAGTTGTACAAAAACGCTTTATTTCGTCAAGACAGTGCGTTTCCTACGATTACATGCATTTGAATGGGGAACCCGCCCGAAACAAAGTATAGGTTTTCATTATGTGAATAACTTGAAAATCTTAGCTCAAACAGCTTCAAAACCTGTTTGCCCAGCACGGGGATCTTGAACTGTATAAGATAACGCCTTAAATATGTGTGTATGCTTCTTCTATCAAGACTTACAGCTATTTATATGAAGTTGTACAAAAACGCTTTATTTCGTCCAGACAGTGCGTTTCCTACGATTACATGCATTTGAATGGGGAACTCGCCCGAAACAAAGTATAGGTTTTCATTATGTGAATAACTTGAAAATCTTAGCTCAAACAGCTTCAAAACCTGTTTGCCCAGCACGGGGATATTGAACTGTATAAGATAACGCCTTAAATATGTGTGTCTGAGTCGTCTGTCAAAACTTACAGCTATTTATATGAAGTTGTACAAAAACGCTTTATTTCGTCAAGACAGTGCGTTTCCTGCGATTACATGCATTTGAATGGGGAACTCGCCCGAAACAAAGTATAGGTTTTCATTATGTGAATAACTTGAAAATCTTAGCTCAAACAGCTTCAAAACCTGTTTGCCCAGCACGGGGATCTTGAACTGTATAAGATAAAGCCTTAAATATGTGTGTCTGAGTCGTCTATCAAAACTTACAGCTATTTATATGAAGTTGTACAAAAACGCTTTATTTCGTCAAGACAGTGCGTTTCCTACGATTACATGCATTTGAATGGGGAACTCGCCCGAAACAAAGTATAGGTTTTCATTATGTGAATAACTTGAAAATCTTAGCTCAAACAGCTTCAAAACCTGTTTGCCCAGCACGGGGATCTTGAACTGTATAAGATAAAGCCTTAAATATGTGTGTCTGAGTCGTCTATCAAAACTTACAGCTATTTATATGAAGTTGTACAAAAACGCTTTATTTCGTCAAGACAGTGCGTTTCCTACGATTACATGCATTTGAATGGGGAACTCGCCCGAAACAAAGTATAGGTTTTCATCATGTGAATAACTTGAAAATCTTAGCTCAAACAGCTTCAAAACCTGTTTGCCCAGCACGGGGATATTGAACTGTATAAGATAACGCCTTAAATATGTGTGTATGCTTCTTCTATCAAGACTTACAGCTATTTATATGAAGTTGTACAAAAACGCTTTATTTCGTCAAGACAGTGCGTTTCCTACGATTACATGCATTTGAATGGGGAACTCGCCCGAAACAAAGTATAGGTTTTCATTATGTGAATAACTTGAAAATCTTAGCTCAAACAGCTTCAAAACCTGTTTGCCCAGCACGGGGATATTGAACTGTATAAGATAACGCCTTAAATATGTGTGTCTGAGTCGTCTATCAAAACTTACAGCTATTTATATGAATTTGCAAAAAAACGCTTTATTTCGTCAAGACAGTGCGTTTCCTATGATTACATGCATTTGAATGGGGAACTCGCCCGAAACAAAGTATAGGTTTTCATTATGTGAATAACTTGAAAATCTTAGCTCAAACAGCTTCAAAACCTGTTTGCCCAGCACGGGGATCTTGAACTGTATAAGATTACGCCTTAAATATGTGTGTATGCTTCTTCTATCAAGACTTACAGCTATTTATATGAAGTTGTACAAAAACGCTTTATTTCGTCAAGACAGTGCGTTTCCTACGATTACATGCATTTGAATGGGGAACCCGCCCGAAACAAAGTATAGGTTTTCATTATGTGAATAACTTGAAAATCTTAGCTCAAACAGCTTCAAAACCTGTTTGCCCAGCACGGGGATCTTGAACTGTATAAGATAACGCCTTAAATATGTGTGTATGCTTCTTCTATCAAGACTTACAGCTATTTATATGAAGTTGTACAAAAACGCTTTATTTCGTCCAGACAGTGCGTTTCCTACGATTACATGCATTTGAATGGGGAACTCGCCCGAAACAAAGTATAGGTTTTCATTATGTGAATAACTTGAAAATCTTAGCTCAAACAGCTTCAAAACCTGTTTGCCCAGCACGGGGATATTGAACTGTATAAGATAACGCCTTAAATATGTGTGTCTGAGTCGTCTGTCAAAACTTACAGCTATTTATATGAAGTTGTACAAAAACGCTTTATTTCGTCAAGACAGTGCGTTTCCTGCGATTACATGCATTTGAATGGGGAACTCGCCCGAAACAAAGTATAGGTTTTCATTATGTGAATAACTTGAAAATCTTAGCTCAAACAGCTTCAAAACCTGTTTGCCCAGCACGGGGATCTTGAACTGTATAAGATAACGCCTTAAATATGTGTGTATGCTTCTTCTATCAAGACTTACAGCTATTTATATGAAGTTGTACAAAAACGCTTTATTTCGTCAAGACAGTGCGTTTCCTACGATTACATGCATTTGAATGGGGAACTCGCCCGAAACAAAGTATAGGTTTTCATTATGTGAATAACTTGAAAATCTTAGCTCAAACAGCTTCAAAACCTGTTTGCCCAGCACGGGGATCTCGAACTGTATAAGATAACGCCGTAAATATGTGTGTATGTTTCTTCTATCAAGACTTACAGCTATTTATATGAAGTTGTACAAAAACGCTTTATTTCGTCAAGACAGTGCGTTTCCTACGATTACATGCATTTGAATGGGGAACCCGCCCGAAACAAAGTATAGGTTTTCATTATGTGAATAACTTTAAAATCTTAGCTCAAACAGCTTCAAAACCTGTTTGCCCAGCACGGGGATCTTGAACTGTATAAGATAACGCCTTAAATATGTGTGTATGCTTCTTCTATCAAGACTTACAGCTATTTATATGAAGTTGTACAAAAACGCTTTATTTCGTCAAGACAGTGCGTTTCCTACGATTACATGCATTTGAATGGGGAACTCGCCCGAAACAAAGTATAGGTTTTCATTATGTGAATAACTTGAAAATCTTAGCTCAAACAGCTTCAAAACCTGTTTGCCCAGCACGGGGATATTGAACTGTATAAGATAACGCCTTAAATATGTGTGTCTGAGTCGTCTATCAAAACTTACAGCTATTTATATGAAGTTGTACAAAAACGCTTTATTTCGTCAAGACAGTGCGTTTCCTACGATTACATGCATTTGAATGGGGAACTCGCCCGAAACAAAGTATAGGTTTTCATTATGTGAATAACTTGAAAATCTTAGCTCAAACAGCTTCAAAACCTGTTTGCCCAGCACGGGGATCTTGAACTGTATAAGATAACGCCTTAAATAAGTGTGTATGCTTCTTCTATCAAGACTTACAGCTATTTATATGAAGTTGTACAAAAACGCTTTATTTCGTCAAGACAGTGCGTTTCCTACGATTACATGCATTTGAATGGGGAACTCGCCCGAAACAAAGTATAGGTTTTCATTATGTGAATAACTTGAAAATCTTAGCTCAAACAGCTTCAAAACCTGTTTGCCCAGCACGGGGATCTTGAACTGTATAAGATAAAGCCTTAAATATGTGTGTCTGAGTCGTCTATCAAAACTTACAGCTATTTATATGAAGTTTTACAAAAACGCTTTATTTCGTCAAGACAGTGCGTTTCCTACGATTACATGCATTTGAATGGGGAACCCGCCCGAAACAAAGTATAGGTTTTCATTATGTGAATAACTTGAAAATCTTAGCTCAAACAGCTTCAAAACCTGTTTGCCCAGCACGGGGATCTTGAACTTTATAAGATAACGCCTTAAATATGTGTGTATGCTTCTTCTATCAAGACTTACAGCTATTTATATGAAGTTGTACAAAAACGCTTTATTTCGTCAAGACAGTGCGTTTCCTACGATTACATGCATTTGAATGGGGAACTCGCCCGAAACAAAGTATAGGTTTTCATTATGTGAATAACTTGAAAATCTTAGCTCAAACAGCTTCAAACCCTGTTTGCCCAGCACGGGGATATTGAACTGTATAAGATAACGCCTTAAATATGTGTGTCTGAGTCGTCTATCAAAACTTACAGCTAATTTATATGAAGTTGTACAAAAACGCTTTATTTCGTCAAGACAGTGCGTTTCCTACGATTACATGCATTTGAATGGGGAACTCGCCCGAAACAAAGTATAGGTTTTCATTATGTGAATAACTTGAAAATCTTAGCTCAAACAGCTTCAAAATCTGTTTGCCCAGCACGGGGATCTTGAACTGTATAAGATTACGCCTTAAATATGTGTGTATGCTTCTTCTATCAAGACTTACAGCTATTTATATGAAGTTGTACAAAAACGCTTTATTTCGTCAAGACAATGCGTTTCCTACGATTACATGCATTTGAATGGGGAACCCGCCCGAAACAAAGTATAGGTTTTCATTATGTGAATAACTTGAAAATCTTAGCTCAAACAGCTTCAAAACCTGTTTGCCCAGCACGGGGATCTTGAACTGTATAAGATAACGCCTTAAATATGTGTGTATGCTTCTTCTATCAAGACTTACAGCTATTTATATGAAGTTGTACAAAAACGCTTTATTTCGTCCAGACAGTGCGTTTCCTACGATTACATGCATTTGAATGGGGAACTCGCCCGAAACAAAGTATAGGTTTTCATTATGTGAATAACTTGAAAATCTTAGCTCAAACAGCTTCAAAACCTGTTTGCCCAGCACGGGGATATTGAACTGTATAAGATAACGCCTTAAATATGTGTGTCTGAGTCGTCTGTCAAAACTTACAGCTATTTATATGAAGTTGTACAAAAACGCTTTATTTCGTCAAGACAGTGCGTTTCCTACGATTACATGCATTTGAATGGGGAACTCGCCCGAAACAAAGTATAGGTTTTCATTATGTGAATAACTTGAAAATCTTAGCTCAAACAGCTTCAAAACCTGTTTGCCCAGCACGGGGATCTTGAACTGTATAAGATAACGCCTTAAATAAGTGTGTATGCTTCTTCTATCAAGACTTACAGCTATTTATATGAAGTTGTACAAAAACGCTTTATTTCGTCAAGACAGTGCGTTTCCTACGATTACATGCATTTGAATGGGGAACTCGCCCGAAACAAAGTATAGGTTTTCATTATGTGAATAACTTGAAAATCTTAGCTCAAACAGCTTCAAAACCTGTTTGCCCAGCACGGGGATCTCGAACTGTATAAGATAACGCCGTAAATATGTGTGTATGTTTCTTCTATCAAGACTTACAGCTATTTATATGAAGTTGTACAAAAACGCTTTATTTCGTCAAGACAGTTCGTTTCCTACGATTACATGCATTTGAATGGGGAACCCGCCCGAAACAAAGTATAGGTTTTCATTATGTGAATAACTTGAAAATCTTAGCTCAAACAGCTGCAAAACCTGTTTGCCCAGCACGGGGATCTTGAACTGTATAAGATAACGCCTTAAATATGTGTGTATGCTTCTTCTATCAAGACTTACAGCTATTTATATGAAGTTGTACAAAAACGCTTTATTTCGTCAAGACAGTGCGTTTCCTACGATTACATGCATTTGAATGGGGAACTCGCCCGAAACAAAGTATAGGTTTTCATTATGTGAATAACTTGAAAATCTTAGCTCAAACAGCTTCAAAACCTGTTTGCCCAGCACGGGGATATTGAACTGTATAAGATAACGCCTTAAATATGTGTGTCTGAGTCGTCTATCAAAACTTACAGCTATTTATATGAAGTTGTACAAAAACGCTTTATTTCGTCAAGACAGTGCGTTTCCTACGATTACATGCATTTGAATGGGGAACTCGCCCGAAACAAAGTATAGGTTTTCATTATGTGAATAACTTGAAAATCTTAGCTCAAACAGCTTCAAAACCTGTTTGCCCAGCACGGGGATCTTGAACTGTATAAGATAACGCCTTAAATAAGTGTGTATGCTTCTTCTATCAAGACTTACAGCTATTTATATGAAGTTGTACAAAAACGCTTTATTTCGTCAACACAGTGCGTTTCCTACGATTACATGCATTTGAATGGGGAACTCGCCCGAAACAAAGTATAGGTTTTCATTATGTGAATAACTTGAAAATCTTAGCTCAAACAGCTTCAAAACCTGTTTGCCCAGCACGGGGATCTTGAACTGTATAAGATAAAGCCTTAAATATGTGTGTCTGAGTCGTCTATCAAAACTTACAGCTATTTATATGAAGTTGTACAAAAACGCTTTATTTGTTCAAGACAGTGCGTTTCCTACGATTACATGCATTTGAATGGGGAACTCGCCCGAAACAAAGTATAGGTTTTCATTATGTGAATAACTTGAAAATCTTAGCTCAAACAGCTTCAAAACCTGTTTGCCCAGCACGGGGATCTTGAACTGTATAAGATAACGCCTTAAATATGTGTGTATGCTTCTTCTATCAAGACTTACAGCTATTTATATGAAGTTGTACAAAAACGCTTTATTTCGTCAAGACAGTGCGTTTCCGACGATTACATGCATTTGAATGGGGAACTCGCCCGAAACAAAGTATAGGTTTTGATTATGTGAATAACTTGAAAATCTTAGCTCAAACAGCTTCAAAACCTGTTTGCCCAGCACGGGGATCTTGAACTGTATAAGATAACGCCTTAAATATGTGTGTATGCTTCTTCTATCAAGACTTACAGCTATTTATATGAAGTTGTACAAAAACGCTTTATTTCGTCAAGACAGTGCGTTTCCTACGATTACATGCATTTGAATGGGGAACTCGCCCGAAACAAAGTATAGGTTTTCATTATGTGAATAACTTGAAAATCTTAGCTCAAACAGCTTCAAAACCTGTTTGCCCAGCACGGGGATCTTGAACTGTATAAGATAAAGCCTTAAATATGTGTGTCTGAGTCGTCTATCAAAACTTACAGCTATTTATATGAAGTTGTACAAAAACGCTTTATTTCGTCAAGACAGTGCGTTTCCTACGATTACATGCATTTGAATGGGGAACTCGCCCGAAACAAAGTATAGGTTTTCATTATGTGAATAACTTGAAAATCTTAGCTCAAACAGCTTCAAAACCTGTTTGCCCAGCACGGGGATCTTGAACTGTATAAGATAACGCCTTAAATATGTGTGTATGCTTCTTCTATCAAGACTTACAGCTATTTATATGAAGTTGTACAAAAACGCTTTATTTCGTCAAGACAGTGCGTTTCCGACGATTACATGCATTTGAATGGGGAACTCGCCCGAAACAAAGTATAGGTTTTCATTATGTGAATAACTTGAAAATCTTAGCTCAAACAGCTTCAAAACCTGTTTGCCCAGCACGGGGATCTCGAACTGTATAAGATAACGCCGTAAATATGTGTGTATGTTTCTTCTATCAAGACTTACAGCTATTTATATGAAGTTGTACAAAAACGCTTTATTTCGTCAAGACAGTGCGTTTCCTACGATTACATGCATTTGAATGGGGAACCCGCCCGAAACAAAGTATAGGTTTTCATTATGTGAATAACTTGAAAATCTTAGCTCAAACAGCTTCAAAACCTGTTTGCCCAACACGGGGATATTGAACTGTATAAGATAACGCCTTAAATATGTGTGTCTGAGTCGTCTATCAAAACTTACAGCTATTTATATGAAGTTGTACAAAAACGCTTTATTTCGTCAAGACAGTGCGTTTCCTACGATTACATGCATTTGAATGGGGAACTCGCCCGAAACAAAGTATAGGTTTTCATTATGTGAATAACTTGAAAATCTTAGCTCAAACAGCTTCAAAACCTGTTTGCCCAGCACGGGGATCTTGAACTGTATAAGATAATGCCTTAAATAAGTGTGTATGCTTCTTCTATCAAGACTTACAGCTATTTATATGAAGTTGTACAAAAACGCTTTATTTCGTCAAGACAGTGCGTTTCCTACGATTACATGCATTTGAATGGGGAACTCGCCCGAAACAAAGTATAGGTTTTCATTATGTGAATAACTTGAAAATCTTAGCTCAAACAGCTTCAAAACCTGTTTGCCCAGCACGGGGATATTGAACTGTATAAGATAACGCCTTAAATATATGTGTCTGAGTCGTCTATCAAAACTTACAGCTATTTATATGAAGTTGTACAAAAACGCTTTATTTCGTCAAGACAGTGCGTTTCCTACGATTACATGCATTTGAATGGGGAACTCGCCCGAAACAAAGTATAGGTTTTCATTATGTGAATAACTTGAAAATCTTAGCTCAAACAGCTTCAAAACCTGTTTGCCCAACACGGGGATATTGAACTGTATAAGATAACGCCTTAAATATGTGTGTCTGAGTCGTCTATCCAAACTTACAGCTATTTATATGAAGTTGTACAAAAACGCTTTATTTCGTCAAGACAGTGCGTTTCCTACGATTACATGCATTTGAATGGGGAACTCGCCCGAAACAAAGTATAGGTTTTCATTATGTGAATAACTTGAAAATCTTAGCTCAAACAGCTTCAAAACCTGTTTGCCCAGCACGGGGATCTTGAACTGTATAAGATAATGCCTTAAATAAGTGTGTATGCTTCTTCTATCAAGACTTACAGCTATTTATATGAAGTTGTACAAAAACGCTTTATTTCGTCAAGACAGTGCGTTTCCTACAATTACATGCATTTGAATGGGGAACTCGCCCGAAACAAAGTATAGGTTTTCATTATGTGAATAACTTGAAAATCTTAGCTCAAACAGCTTCAAAACCTGTTTGCCCAGCACGGGGATCTTGAACTGTATAAGATAACGCCTTAAATATGTGTGTCTGAGTCGTCTATCAAAACTTACAGCTATTTATATGAAGTTGTACAAAAACGCTTTATTTCGTCAAGACAGTGCGTTTCCTACGATTACATGCATTTGAATGGGGAACTCGCCCGAAACAAAGTATAGGTTTTCATTATGTGAATAACTTGAAAATCTTAGCTCAAACAGCTTCAAAACCTGTTTGCCCAGCACGGGGATCTTGAACTGTATAAGATAATGCCTTAAATAAGTGTGTATGCTTCTTCTATCAAGATTTACAGCTATTTATATGAAGTTGTACAAAAACGCTTTATTTCGTCAAGACAGTGCGTTTCCTACGATTACATGCATTTGAATGGGGAACCCGCCCCAAACAAAGTATAGGTTTTCATTATGTGAATAACTTGAAAATCTTAGCTCAAACAGCTTCAAAACCTGTTTGCCCAGCACGGGGATATTGAACTGTATAAGATAACGCCTTAAATATGTGTGTCTGAGTCGTCTATCAAAACTTACAGCTATTTATATGAAGTTGTACAAAAACGCTTTATTTCGTCAAGACAGTGCGTTTCCTACGATTACATGCATTTGAATGGGGAACTCGCCCGAAACAAAGTATAGGTTTTCATTATGTGAATAACTTGAAAATCTTAGCTCAAACAGCTTCAAAACCTGTTTGCCCAGCACGGGGATCTTGAACTGTATAAGATAAAGCCTTAAATATGTGTGTCTGAGTCGTCTATCAAAACTTACAGCTATTTATATGAAGTTGTACAAAAACGCTTTATTTCGTCAAGACAGTGCGTTTCCTACGATTACATGCATTTGAATGGGGAACTCGCCCGAAACAAAGTATAGGTTTTCATCATGTGAATAACTTGAAAATCTTAGCTCAAACAGCTTCAAAACCTGTTTGCCCAGCACGGGGATCTTGAACTGTATAATATAACGACTTAAATATGTGTGTATGCTTCTTCTATCCAGACTTACAGCTATTTATATGAAGTTGTACAAAAACGCTTTATTTCGTCAAGACAGTGCGTTTCCTACGATTACATGCATTTGAATGGGGAACTCGCCCGAAACAAAGTATAGGTTTTCATTATGTGAATAACTTGAAAATCTTAGCTCAAACAGCTTCAAAACCTGTTTGCCCAGCACGGGGATCTCGAACTGTATAAGATAACGCCGTAAATATGTGTGTATGCTTCTTCTATCAAGACTTACAGCTATTTATATGAAGTTGTACAAAAACGCTTTATTTCGTCAAGACAGTGCGTTTCCTACGATTACATGCATTTGAATGGGGAACTCGCCCGAAACAAAGTATAGGTTTTCATTATGTGAATAACTTGAAAATCTTAGCTCAAACAGCTTCAAAACCTGTTTGCCCAGCACGGGGATATTGAACTGTATAAGATAACGCCTTAAATATGTGTGTCTGAGTCGTCTATCAAAACTTACAGCTATTTATATGAAGTTGTACAAAAACGCTTTATTTCGTCAAGACAGTGCGTTTCCTACGATTACATGCATTTGAATGGGGAACTCGCCCGAAACAAAGTATAGGTTTTCATTATGTGAATAACTTGAAAATCTTAGCTCAAACAGCTTCAAAACCTGTTTGCCCAGCACGGGGATCTCGAACTGTATAACATAACGCCGTAAATATGTGTGTATGTTTCTTCTATCAAGACTTACAGCTATTTATATGAAGTTGTACAAAAACGCTTTATTTCGTCAAGACAGTGCGTTTCCTACGATTACATGCATTTGAATGGGGAACCCGCCCGAAACAAAGTATAGGTTTTCATTATGTGAATAACTTGAAAATCTTAGCTCAAACAGCTTCAAAACCTGTTTGCCCAGCACGGGGATCTTGAACTGTATAAGATAACGCCTTAAATATGTGTGTATGCTTCTTCTATCAAGGCTTACAGCTATTTATATGAAGTTGTACAAAAACGCTTTATTTCGTCAAGACAGTGCGTTTCCTACGATTACATGCATTTGAATGGGGAACTCGCCCGAAACAAAGTATAGGTTTTCATTATGTGAATAACTTGAAAATCTTAGCTCAAACAGCTTCAAAACCTGTTTGCCCAGCACGGGGATATTGAACTGTATAAGATAACGCCTTAAATATGTGTGTCTGAGTCGTCTATCAAAACTTACAGCTATTTATATGAAGTTGTACAAAAACGCTTTATTTCGTCAAGACAGTGCGTTTCCTACGATTACATGCATTTTAATGGGGATTTCGCCCGAAACAAAGTATAGGTTTTCATTATGTGAATAACTTGAAAATCTTAGCTCAAACAGCTTCAAAACCTGTTTGCCCAGCACGGGGATCTTGAACTTTATAAGATAACGCCTTAAATAAGTGTGTATGCTTCTTCTATCAAGACTTACAGCTATTTATATGAAGTTGTACAAAAACGCTTTATTTCGTCAAGACAGTGCGTTTCCTACGATTACATGCATTTGAATGGAGAACTCGCCCGAAACAAAGTATAGGTTTTCATTATGTGAATAACTTGAAAATCTTAGCTCAAACAGCTTCAAAACCTGTTTGCCCAGCACGGGGATCTTGAACTGTATAAGATAAAGCCTTAAATATGTGTGTCTGAGTCGTCTATCAAAACTTACAGCTATTTATATGAAGTTTTACAAAAACGCTTTATTTCGTCAAGACAGTGCGTTTCCTACGATTACATGCATTTGAATGGGGAACTCGCCCGAAACAAAGTATAGGTTTTCATTATGTGAATAACTTGAAAATCTTAGCTCAAACAGCTTCAAAACCTGTTTGCCCAGCACGGGGATCTTGAACTGTATAAGATAAAGCCTTAAATATGTGTGTCTGAGTCGTCTATCAAAACTTACAGCTATTTATATGAAGTTGTACAAAAACGCTTTATTTCGTCAAGACAGTGCGTTTCCTACGATTACATGCATTTGAATGGGGAACTCGCCCGAAACAAAGTATAGGTTTTCATTATGTGAATAACTTGAAAATCTTAGCTCAAACAGCTTCAAAACCTGTTTGCCCAGCACGGGGATCTTGAACTGTATAAGATAAAGCCTTAAATATGTGTGTCTGAGTCGTCTATCAAAACTTACAGCTATTTATATGAAGTTGTACAAAAACGCTTTATTTCGTCAAGACAGTGCGTTTCCTACGATTACATGCATTTGAATGGGGAACTCGCCCGAAACAAAGTATAGGTTTTCATCATGTGAATAACTTGAAAATCTTAGCTCAAACAGCTTCAAAACCTGTTTGCCCAGCACGGGGATCTTGAACTGTATAAGATAACGCCTTAAATATGTGTGTATGCTTCTTCTATCAAGACTTACAGCTATTTATATGAAGTTGTACAAAAACGCTTTATTTCGTCAAGACAGTGCGTTTCCTACGATTACATGCATTTGAATGGGGAACTCGCCCGAAACAAAGTATAGGTTTTCATTATGTGAATAACTTGAAAATCTTAGCTCAAACAGCTTCAAAACCTGTTTGCCCAGCACGGGGATATTGAACTGTATAAGATAACGCCTTAAATATGTGTGTCTGAGTCGTCTATCAAAACTTACAGCTATTTATATGAATTTGCAAAAAAACGCTTTATTTCGTCAAGACAGTGCGTTTCCTATGATTACATGCATTTGAATGGGGAACTCGCCCGAAACAAAGTATAGGTTTTCATTATGTGAATAACTTGAAAATCTTAGCTCAAACAGCTTCAAAACCTAATTGCCCAGCACGGGGATCTTGAACTGTATAAGATAAAGCCTTAAATATGTGTGTCTGAGTCGTCTATCAAAAATTACAGCTATTTATATGAAGTTGTACAAAAACGCTTTATTTCGTCAAGACAGTGCGTTTCCTACGATTACATGCATTTGAATGGGGAACTCGCCCGAAACAAAGTATAGGTTTTCATCATGTGAATAACTTGAAAATCTTAGCTCAAACAGCTTCAAAACCTGTTTGCCCAGCACGGGGATCTTGAACTGTATAAGATAACGACTTAAATATGTGTGTATGCTTCTTCTATCAAGACTTACAGCTATTTATATGAAGTTGTACAAAAACGCTTTATTTCGTCAAGACAGTGCGTTTCCTACGATTACATGCATTTGAATGGGGGAATTTTGCCGAAACAAAGTATAGGTTTTCATTATGTGAATAACTTGAAAAACTTAGCTCAAACAGCTTCAAAACCTGTTTGCCCAGCACGGGGATCTTGAACTGTATAAGATAACGCCTTAAATATGTGTGTATGCTTCTTCTATCAAGACTTACAGCTATTTATATGAAGTTGTACAAAAACGCTTTATTTCGTCAAGACAGTGCGTTTCCAACGATTACATGCATTTGAATGGGGAACTCGCCCGAAACAAAGTATAGGTTTTCATTATGTGAATAACTTGAAAATCTTAGCTCAAACAGCTTCAAAACCTGTTTGCCCAGCACGGGGATCTTGAACTGTATAAGATAACGCCGTAAATAAGTGTGTATGCTTCTTCTATCAAGACTTACAGCTATTTATATGAAGTTGTACAAAAACGCTTTATTTCGTCAAGACAGTGCGTTTCCTACGATTACATGCATTTGAATGGGGAACTCGCCCGAAACAAAGTATAGGTTTTCATTATGTGAATAACTTGAAAATCTTAGCTCAAACAGCTTCAAAACCTGTTTGCCCAGCACGGGGATCTTGAACTTTATAAGATAACGCCTTAAATAAGTGTGTATGCTTCTTCTATCAAGACTTACAGCTATTTATATGAAGTTGTACAAAAACGCTTTATTTCGTCAAGACAGTGCGTTTCCTACGATTACATGCATTTGAATGGGGAACTCGCCCGAAACAAAGTATAGGTTTTCATTATGTGAATAACTTGAAAATCTTAGCTCAAACAGCTTCAAAACCTGTTTGCCCAGCACGGGGATCTTGAACTGTATAAGATAAAGCCTTAAATATGTGTGTCTGAGTCGTCTATCAAAACTTACAGCTATTTATATGAAGTTTTACAAAAACGCTTTATTTCGTCAAGACAGTGCGTTTCCTACGATTACATGCATTTGAATGGGGAACTCGCCCGAAACAAAGTATAGGTTTTCATTATGTGAATAACTTGAAAATCTTAGCTCAAACAGCTTCAAAACCTGTTTGCCCAGCACGGGGATCTTGAACTGTATAAGATAAAGCCTTAAATATGTGTGTCTGAGTCGTCTATCAAAACTTACAGCTATTTATATGAAGTTGTACAAAAACGCTTTATTTCGTCAAGACAGTGCGTTTCCTACGATTACATGCATTTGAATGGGGAACTCGCCCGAAACAAAGTATAGGTTTTCATTATGTGAATAACTTGAAAATCTTAGCTCAAACAGCTTCAAAACCTGTTTGCCCAGCACGGGGATCTTGAACTGTATAAGATAACGCCTTAAATATGTGTGTCTGAGTCGTCTATCAAAACTTACAGCTATTTATATGAAGTTGTACAAAAACGCTTTATTTCGTCAAGACAGTGCGTTTCCTACGATTACATGCATTTGAATGGGGAACTCGCCCGAAACAAAGTATAGGTTTTCATCATGTGAATAACTTGAAAATCTTAGCTCAAACAGCTTCAAAACCTGTTTGCCCAGCACGGGGATCTTGAACTGTATAAGATAACGCCTTAAATATGTGTGTATGCTTCTTCTATCAAGACTTACAGCTATTTATATGAAGTTGTACAAAAACGCTTTATTTCGTCAAGACAGTGCGTTTCCTACGATTACATGCATTTGAATGGGGAACTCGCCCGAAACAAAGTATAGGTTTTCATTATGTGAATAACTTGAAAATCTTAGCTCAAACAGCTTCAAAACCTGTTTGCCCAGCACGGGGATATTGAACTGTATAAGATAACGCCTTAAATATGTGTGTCTGAGTCGTCTATCAAAACTTACAGCTATTTATATGAATTTGCAAAAAAACGCTTTATTTCGTCAAGACAGTGCGTTTCCTATGATTACATGCATTTGAATGGGGAACTCGCCCGAAACAAAGTATAGGTTTTCATTATGTGAATAACTTGAAAATCTTAGCTCAAACAGCTTCAAAACCTGTTTGCCCAGCACGGGGATATTGAACTGTATAAGATAACGCCTTAAATATGTGTGTCTGAGTCGTCTGTCAAAACTTACAGCTATTTATATGAAGTTGTACAAAAACGCTTTATTTCGTCAAGACAGTGCGTTTCCTACGATTACATGCATTTGAATGGGGAACTCGCCCGAAACAAAGTATAGGTTTTCATTATGTGAATAACTTGAAAATCTTAGCTCAAACAGCTTCAAAACCTGTTTGCCCAGCACGGGGATCTTGAACTGTATAAGATAACGCCTTAAATAAGTGTGTATGCTTCTTCTATCAAGACTTACAGCTATTTATATGAAGTTGTACAAAAACGCTTTATTTCGTCAAGACAGTGCGTTTCCTACGATTACATGCATTTGAATGGGGAACCCGCCCGAAACAAAGTATAGGTTTTCATTATGTGAATAACTTGAAAATCTTAGCTCAAACAGCTTCAAAACCTGTTTGCCCAGCACGGGGATCTTGAACTGTATAAGATAACGCCTTAAATATGTGTGTATGCTTCTTCTATCAAGACTTACAGCTATTTATATGAAGTTGTACAAAAACGCTTTATTTCGTCAAGACAGTGCGTTTCCTACGATTACATGCATTTGAATGGGGAACTCGCCCGAAACAAAGTATAGGTTTTCATTATGTGAATAACTTGAAAATCTTAGCTCAAACAGCTTCAAAACCTGTTTGCCCAGCACGGGGATATTGAACTGTATAAGATAACGCCTTAAATATGTGTGTCTGAGTCGTCTATCAAAACTTACAGCTATTTATATGAAGTTGTACAAAAACGCTTTATTTCGTCAAGACAGTGCGTTTCCTACGATTACATGCATTTGAATGGGGAACTCGCCCGAAACAAAGTATAGGTTTTCATTATGTGAATAACTTGAAAATCTTAGCTCAAACAGCTTCAAAACCTGTTTGCCCAGCACGGGGATCTTGAACTGTATAAGATAACGCCTTAAATAAGTGTGTATGCTTCTTCTATCAAGACTTACAGCTATTTATATGAAGTTGTACAAAAACGCTTTATTTCGTCAAGACAGTGCGTTTCCTACGATTACATGCATTTGAATGGGGAACTCGCCCGAAACAAAGTATAGGTTTTCATTATGTGAATAACTTGAAAATCTTAGCTCAAACAGCTTCAAAACCTGTTTGCCCAGCACGGGGATCTTGAACTGTATAAGATAAAGCCTTAAATATGTGTGTCTGAGTCGTCTATCAAAACTTACAGCTATTTATATGAAGTTTTACAAAAACGCTTTATTTCGTCAAGACAGTGCGTTTCCTACGATTACATGCATTTGAATGGGGAACTCGCCCGAAACAAAGTATAGGTTTTCATTATGTGAATAACTTGAAAATCTTAGCTCAAACAGCTTCAAAACCTGTTTGCCCAGCACGGGGATCTCGAACTGTATAAGATAACGCCGTAAATATGTGTGTATGTTTCTTCTATCAAGACTTACAGCTATTTATATGAAGTTGTACAAAAACGCTTTATTTCGTCAAGACAGTGCGTTTCCTACGATTACATGCATTTGAATGGGGAACCCGCCCGAAACAAAGTATAGGTTTTCATTATGTGAATAACTTGAAAATCTTAGCTCAAACAGCTTCAAAACCTGTTTGCCCAGCACGGGGATCTTGAACTGTATAAGATAACGCCTTAAATATGTGTGTATGCTTCTTCTATCAAGACTTACAGCTATTTTTATGAAGTTGTACAAAAACGCTTTATTTCGTCAAGACAGTGCGTTTCCTACGATTACATGCATTTGAATGGGGAACTCGCCCGAAACAAAGTATAGGTTTTCATTATGTGAATAACTTGAAAATCTTAGCTCAAACAGCTTCAAAACCTGTTTGCCCAGCACGGGGATATTGAACTGTATAAGATAACGCCTTAAATATGTGTGTCTGAGTCGTCTATCAAAACTTACAGCTATTTATATGAAGTTGTACAAAAACGCTTTATTTCGTCAAGACAGTGCGTTTCCTACGATTACATGCATTTGAATGGGGAACTCGCCCGAAACAAAGTATAGGTTTTCATTATGTGAATAACTTGAAAATCTTAGCTCAAACAGCTTCAAAACCTGTTTGCCCAGCACGGGGATCTTGAACTGTATAAGATAACGCCTTAAATAAGTGTGTATGCTTCTTCTATCAAGACTTACAGCTATTTATATGAAGTTGTACAAAAACGCTTTATTTCGTCAAGACAGTGCGTTTCCTACGATTACATGCATTTGAATGGGGAACTCGCCCGAAACAAAGTATAGGTTTTCATTATGTGAATAACTTGAAAATCTTAGCTCAAACAGCTTCAAAACCTGTTTGCCCAGCACGGGGATCTTGAACTGTATAAGATAAAGCCTTAAATATGTGTGTCTGAGTCGTCTATCAAAACTTACAGCTATTTATATGAAGTTTTACAAAAACGCTTTATTTCGTCAAGACAGTGCGTTTCCTACGATTACATGCATTTGAATGGGGAACCCGCCCGAAACAAAGTATAGGTTTTCATTATGTGAATAACTTGAAAATCTTAGCTCAAACAGCTTCAAAACCTGTTTGCCCAGCACGGGGATCTTGAACTGTATAAGATAACGCCTTAAATATGTGTGTATGCTTCTTCTATCAAGACTTACAGCTATTTATATGAAGTTGTACAAAAACGCTTTATTTCGTCAAGACAGTGCGTTTCCTACGATTACATGCATTTGAATGGGGAACTCGCCCGAAACAAAGTATAGGTTTTCATTATGTGAATAACTTGAAAATCTTAGCTCAAACAGCTTCAAACCCTGTTTGCCCAGCACGGGGATATTGAACTGTATAAGATAACGCCTTAAATATGTGTGTCTGAGTCGTCTATCAAAACTTACAGCTATTTATATGAAGTTGTACAAAAACGCTTTATTTCGTCAAGACAGTGCGTTTCCTACGATTACATGCATTTGAATGGGGAACTCGCCCGAAACAAAGTATAGGTTTTCATTATGTGAATAACTTGAAAATCTTAGCTCAAACATCTTCAAAACCTGTTTGCCCAGCACGGGGATCTTGAACTGCATAAGATAACGCCTTAAATATGTGTGTATGCTTCTTCTATCAAGACTTACAGCTATTTATATGAAGTTGTACAAAAACGCTTTATTTCGTCAAGACAGTGCGTTTCCTACGATTACATGCATTTGAATGGGGAACTCGCCCGAAACAAAGTATAGGTTTTCATTATGTGAATAACTTGAAAATCTTAGCTCAAACAGCTTCAAAACCTGTTTGCCCAGCACGGGGATCTTGAACTGTATAAGATAAAGCCTTAAATATGTGTGTCTGAGTCGTCTATCAAAACTTACAGCTATTTATATGAAGTTTTACAAAAACGCTTTATTTCGTCAAGACAGTGCGTTTCCTACGATTACATGCATTTGAATGGGGAACCCGCCCGAAACAAAGTATAGGTTTTCATTATGTGAATAACTTGAAAATCTTAGCTCAAACAGCTTCAAAACCTGTTTGCCCAGCACGGGGATCTTGAACTGTATAAGATAACGCCTTAAATATGTGTGTATGCTTCTTCTATCAAGACTTACAGCTATTTATATGAAGTTGTACAAAAACGCTTTATTTCGTCAAGACAGTGCGTTTCCTACGATTACATGCATTTGAATGGGGAACTCGCCCGAAACAAAGTATAGGTTTTCATTATGTGAATAACTTGAAAATCTTAGCTCAAACAGCTTCAAACCCTGTTTGCCCAGCACGGGGATATTGAACTGTATAAGATAACGCCTTAAATATGTGTGTCTGAGTCGTCTATCAAAACTTACAGCTATTTATATGAAGTTGTACAAAAACGCTTTATTTCGTCAAGACAGTGCGTTTCCTACGATTACATGCATTTGAATGGGGAACTCGCCCGAAACAAAGTATAGGTTTTCATTATGTGAATAACTTGAAAATCTTAGCTCAAACATCTTCAAAACCTGTTTGCCCAGCACGGGGATCTTGAACTGTATGAGATAACGACTTAAATAAGTGTGTATGCTTCTTCTATCAAGACTTACAGCTATTTATATGAAGTTGTACAAAAACGCTTTATTTCGTCAAGACAGTGCGTTTCCTATGATTACATGCATTTGAATGGGGAACTCGCAAGAAACAAAGTATAGGTTTTCATTATGTGAATAACTTGAAAATCTTAGCTCAAACAGCTTCAAAACCTGTTTGCCCAGCACGGGGATCTTGAACTGTATAAGATAAAGCCTTAAATATGTGTGTCTGAGTCGTCTATCAAAACTTACAGCTATTTATATGAAGTTGTACAAAAACGCTTTATTTCGTCAAGACAGTGCGTTTCCTACGATTACATGCATTTGAATGGGGAACTCGCCCGAAACAAAGTATAGGTTTTCATTATGTGAATAACTTGAAAATCTTAGCTCAAACAGCTTCAAAACCTGTTTGCCCAGCACGGGGATCTCGAACTGTATAAGATAACGCCGTAAATATGTGTGTATGTTTCTTCTATCAAGACTTACAGCTATTTATATGAAGTTGTACAAAAACGCTTTATTTCGTCAAGACAGTGCGTTTCCTACGATTACATGCATTTGAATGGGGAACCCGCCCGAAACAAAGTATAGGTTTTCATTATGTGAATAACTTGAAAATCTTAGCTCAAACAGCTTCAAAACCTGTTTGCCCAGCACGGGGATCTTGAACTGTATAAGATAACGCCTTAAATATGTGTGTATGGTTCTTCTATCAAGACTTACAGCTATTTATATGAAGTTGTACAAAAACACTTTATTTCGTCAAGACAGTGCGTTTCCTACGATTACATGCATTTGAATGGGGAACTCGCCCGAAACAAAGTATAGGTTTTCATTATGTGAATAACTTGAAAATCTTAGCTCAAACAGCTTCAAAACCTGTTTGCCCAGCACGGGGATATTGAACTGTATAAGATAACGCCTTAAATAAGTGTGTATGCTTCTTCTATCAAGACTTACAGCTATTTATATGAAGTTGTACAAAAACGCTTTATTTCGTCAAGACAGTGCGTTTCCTACGATTACATGCATTTGAATGGGGAACTCGCCCGAAACAAAGTATAGGTTTTCATTATGTGAATAACTTGAAAATCTTAGCTCAAACAGCTTCAAAACCTGTTTGCCCAGCACGGGGATCTTGAACTGTATAAGATAAAGCCTTAAATATGTGTGTCTGAGTCGTCTATCAAAACTTACAGCTATTTATATGAAGTTTTACAAAAACGCTTTATTTCGTCGAGACAGTGCGTTTCCTACGATTACATGCATTTGAATGGGGAACTCGCCCGAAACAAAGTATAGGTTTTCATTATGTGAATAACTTGAAAATCTTAGCTCAAACAGCTTCAAAACCTGTTTGCCCAGCACGGGGATCTTGAACTGTATAAGATAAAGCCTTAAATATGTGTGTCTGAGTCGTCTATCAAAACTTACAGCTATTTATATGAAGTTTTACAAAAACGCTTTATTTCGTCGAGACAGTGCGTTTCCTACGATTACATGCATTTGAATGGGGAACTCGCCCGAAACAAAGTATAGGTTTTCATTATGTGAATAACTTGAAAATCTTAGCTCAAACAGCTTCAAAACCTGTTTGCCCAGCACGGGGATCTTGAACTGTATAAGATAAAGCCTTAAATATGTGTGTCTGAGTCGTCTATCAAAACTTACAGCTTTTTATATGAAGTTTTAGAAAAACGCTTTATTTCGTCGAGACAGTGCGTTTCCTACGATTACATGCATTTGAATGGGGAACTCGCCCGAAACAAAGTATAGGTTTTCATTATGTGAATAACTTGAAAATCTTAGCTCAAACAGCTTCAAAACCTGTTTGCCCAGCACGGGGATATTGAACTGTATAAGATAACGCCGTAAATATGTGTGTATGTTTCTTCTATCAAGACTTACAGCTATTTATATGAAGTTGTACAAAAACGCTTTATTTCGTCAAGACAGTGCGTTTCCTACGATTACATGCATTTGAATGGGGGAATTTTGCCGAAACAAAGTATAGGTTTTCATTATGTGAATAACTTGAAAATCTTAGCTCAAACAGCTTCAAAACCTGTTTGCCCAGCACGGGGATCTTGAACTGTATAAGATAACGCCTTAAATATGTGTGTATGCTTCTTCTATCAAGACTTACAGCTATTTATATGAAGTTGTACAAAAACGCTTTATTTCGTCAAGACAGTGCGTTTCCAACGATTACATGCATTTGAATGGGGAACTCGCCCGAAACAAAGTATAGGTTTTCATTATGTGAATAACTTGAAAATCTTAGCTCAAACAGCTTCAAAACCTGTTTGCCCAGCACGGGGATCTTGAACTGTATTAGATAACGCCTTAAATATGTGTGTCTGAGTCGTCTATCAAAACTTACAGCTATTTATATGAAGTTGTACAAAAACGCTTTATTTCGTCAAGACAGTGCGTTTCCTACGATTACATGCATTTGAATGGGGAACTCGCCCGAAACAAAGTATAGGTTTTCATTATGTGAATAACTTGAAAATCTTAGCTCAAACAGCTTCAAAACCTGTTTGCCCAGCACGGGGATCTTGAACTGTATAAGATAACGCCTTAAATATGTGTGTATGCTTCTTCTATCAAGACTTACAGCTATTTATATGAAGTTGTAAAAAAACGCTTTATTTCGTCAAGACAGTGCGTTTCCTACGATTACATGCATTTGAATGGGGGAACTCGCCCGAAACAAAGTATAGGTTTTCATTATGTGAATAACTTGAAAATCTTAGCTCAAACAGCTTCAAAACCTGTTTGCCCAGCACGGGGATCCTGAACTGTATTAGATAACGCCTTAAATATGTGTGTCTGAGTCGTCTATCAAAACTTTCAGCTATTTATATGAAGTTGTACAAAAACGCTTTATTTCGTCAAGACAGTGCGTTTCCTACGATTACATGCATTTGAATGGGGGAATACGCCCAAAACAAAGTATAGGTTTTCATTATGTGAATAACTTGAAAATCTTAGCTCAAACAGCTTCAAAACCTGTTTGTCCAGCACGGAGATCTTGAATTGTATAAGATAACGCCGTAAATATGTGTGTATGCTTCTTCTATCAAGACTTACAGCTATTTTTATGAAGTTGTACAAAAACGCTTTATTTCGTCAAGACAGTGCGTGTCCTACGATTACATGCATTTGAATGGGGAATGCGGCCGAAACAAAGTATAGGTTTTCATTATGTGAATAACTTGAAAATCTTAGCTCAAACAGCTTCAAAACCTGTTTCCCTAGCACGGGGATCTTGAATTGTATAAGATAACGCCGTAAATATGTGTGTATGCTTCTTCTATCAAGACTTACAGCTATTTATATGAAGTTGTACAAAAACGCTTTATTTCGTCAAGACAGTGCGTTTCCTACGATTACATGCATTTGAATGGGGGAATTTTGCCGAAACAAAGTATAGGTTTTCATTATGTGAATAACTTGAAAATCTTAGCTCAAACAGCTTCAAAACCTGTTTGCCCAGCACGGGGATCTTGAACTGTATAAGATAACGCCTTAAATATGTGTGTATGCTTCTTCTATCAAGACTTACAGCTATTTATATGAAGTTGTACAAAAACGCTTTATTTCGTCAAGACAGTGCGTTTCCAACGATTACATGCATTTGAATGGGGAACTCGCCCGAAACAAAGTATAGGTTTTCATTATGTGAATAACTTGAAAATCTTAGCTCAAACAGCTTCAAAACCTGTTTGCCCAGCACGGGGATCTTGAACTGTATTAGATAACGCCTTAAATATGTGTGTCTGAGTCGTCTATCAAAACTTACAGCTATTTATATGAAGTTGTACAAAAACGCTTTATTTCGTCAAGACAGTGCGTGTCCTACGATTACATACATTTGAACGGGGGAATGCGGCCGAAACAAAGTATAGGTTTTCATTATGTGAATAACTTGAAAATCTTAGCTCAAACAGCTTCAAAACCTGTTTGCCCAGCACGGGGATCTTGAACTGTATAAGATAACGCCTTAAATATGTGTGTATGCTTCTTCTATCAAGACTTACAGCTATTTATATGAAGTTGTACAAAAACGCTTTATTTCGTCAAGACAGTGCGTTTCCTACGATTACATGCATTTGAATGGGGGAACTCGCCCGAAACAAAGTATAGGTTTTCATTATGTGAATAACTTGAAAATCTTAGCTCAAACAGCTTCAAAACCTGTTTGTCCAGCACGGAGATCTTGAATTGTATAAGATAACGCCGTAAATATGTGTGTCTGACTCTTCTATCAAGACTTACAGCTATTTTTATGAAGTTGTACAAAAACGCTTTATTTCGTCAAGACAGTGCGTTTCCTACGATTACATGCATTTGAATGGGGGAATACGCCCAAAACAAAGTATAGGTTTTCATTATGTGAATAACTTGAAAATCTTAGCTCAAACAGCTTCAAAACCTGTTTGCCCAGCACGGGGATCTTGAATTGTATAAGATAACGCCGTAAATATGTGTGTCTGACTCTTCTATCAAGACTTACAGCTATTTTTATGAAGTTGTACAAAAACGCTTTATTTCGTCAAGACAGAGCGTGTCCTACGATTACATGCATTTGAACGGGGGAATTTTGCCGAAACAAAGTATAGGTTTTCATTATGTGAATAACTTGAAAATCTTAGCTCAAACAGCTTCAAAACCTGTTTGCCCAGCACGGGGATCTTGAACTGTATAACATAACGCCTTAAATATGTGTGTATGCTTCTTCTATCAAGACTTACAGCTATTTATATGAAGTTGTACAAAAACGCCTTATTTCGTCAAGACAGTGTGTTTCCTACGATTACATGCATTTGAATGGGGGAACTCGCCCGAAACAAAGTATAGGTTTTCATTATGTGAATAACTTGAAAATCTTGGCTCAAACAGCTTCAAAACCTGTTTGCCCAGCACGGGGATCCTGAACTGTATTAGATAACGCCTTAAATATGTGTGTCTGAGTCGTCTATCAAAACTTTCAGCTATTTATATGAAGTTGTACAAAAACGCTTTATTTCGTCAAGACAGTGCGTTTCCTACGATTACATGCATTTGAATGGGGGAATACGCCCAAAACAAAGTATAGGTTTTCATTATGTGAATAACTTGAAAATCTTAGCTCAAACAGCTTCAAAACCTGTTTGTCCAGCACGGGGATCTTGAATTGTATAAGATAACGCCGTAAATAAGTGTGTCTGACTCTTCTATCAAGACTTACAGCTCTTTTTATGAAGTTGTACAAAAACGCTTTATTTCGTCAAGACAGTGCGTGTCCTACGATTACATGCATTTGAATGGGGGAATTTTGCCTAAACAAAGTATAGGTTTTCATTATGTGAATAACTTGAAAATCTTAGCTCAAACAGCTTCAAAACCTGTTTGCCCAGCACGGGGATCTTGAACTGTATAAGATAACGCCTTAAATATGTGTGTATGCTTCTTCTATCAAGACTTACAGCTATTTATATGAAGTTGTACAAAAACGCTTTATTTCGTCAAGACAGTGCGTTTCCTACGATTACATGCATTTGAATGGGGAACTCGCCCGAAACAAAGTATAGGTTTTCATTATGTGAATAACTTGAAAATCTTAGCTCAAACAGCTTCAAAACCTGTTTGCCCAGCACGGGGATCTCGAACTGTATAAGATAACGCCGTAAATATGTGTGTATGCTTCTTCTATCAAGACTTACAGCTATTTATATGAAGTTGTACAAAAACGCTTTATTTCGTCAAGACAGAGCGTGTCCTACGATTACATGCATTTGAACGGGGGAATTTTGCCGAAACAAAGTATAGGTTTTCATTATGTGAATAACTTGAAAATCTTAGCTCAAACAGCTTCAAAACCTGTTTGCCCAGCACGGGGATCTTGAACTGTATAACATAACGCCTTAAATATGTGTGTATGCTTCTTCTATCAAGACTTACAGCTATTTATATGAAGTTGTACAAAAACGCTTTATTTCGTCAAGACAGTGCGTTTCCTACGATTACATGCATTTGAATGGGGGAATACGCCCAAAACAAAGTATAGGTTTTCATTATGTGAATAACTTGAAAATCTTAGCTCAAACAGCTTCAAAACCTGTTTGTCCAGCACGGGGATCTTGAATTGTATAAGATAACGCCGTAAATAAGTGTGTCTGACTCTTCTATCAAGACTTACAGCTCTTTTTATGAAGTTGTACAAAAACGCTTTATTTCGTCAAGACAGTGCGTGTCCTACGATTACATGCATTTGAACGGGGGAATGCGGCCGAAACAAAGTATAGGTTTTCATTATGTGAATAACTTGAAAATCTTAGCTCAAACAGCTTCAAAACCTGTTTGCCCAGCACGGGGATCCTGAACTGTATTAGATAACGCCTTAAATATGTGTGTCTGAGTCGTCTATCAAAACTTACAGCTATATTTATATGAAGTTGTACAAAAACGCTTTATTTCGTCAAGACAGTGCGTTTCCTACGATTACATGCATTTGAATGGGGGAATATGCCCAAAACAAAGTATAGGTTTTCATTATGTGAATAACTTGAAAATCTTAGCTCAAACAGCTTCAAAACCTGTTTGTCCAGCACGGAGATCTTGAATTGTATAAGATAACGCCGTAAATATGTGTGTCTGACTATTCTATCAAGACTACAGCTATTTTTATGAAGTTGTACAAAAACGCTTTATTTCGTCAAGACAGTGCGTGTCCTACGATTACATGCATTTGAACGGGGGAATGCGGCCGAAACAAAGTATAGGTTTTCATTATGTGAATAACTTGAAAATCTTAGCTCAAACAGCTTCAAAACCTGTTTGCCCAGCACGGGGATCTTGAACTGTATAAGATAACGCCTTAAATATGTGTGTCTGAGTCGTCTATCAAGACTTACAGCTATTTATATGAAGTTATACAAAAACGCTTTATTTCGTCAAGACAGTGCGTTTCCTACGATTACATGCATTTGAATGGGGAACTCGCCCGAAACAAAGTATAGGTTTTCATTATTTGAATAACTTGAAAATCTTAGCTCAAACAGCTTCAAAACCTGTTTGCCCAGCACGGGGATCTTGAACTGTATAAGATAACGCCTTAAATATGTGTGTATGCTTCTTCTATCAAGACTTACAGCTATTTATATGAAGTTGTACAAAAACGCTTTATTTCGTCAAGACTGCGTTTCCTACGATTACATGCATTTGAATGGGGGAATTTTGCCGAAACAAAGTATAGGTTTTCATTATGTGAATAACTTGAAAATCTTAGCTCAAACAGCTTCAAAACCTGTTTGCCCAGCACGGGGATCTTGAACTGTATAAGATAACGCCTTAAATATGTGTGTATGCTTCTTCTATCAAGACTTACAGCTATTTATATGAAGTTGTACAAAAACGCTTTATTTGTCAAGACAGTGCGTTTCCTACGATTACATGCATTTGAATGGGGGAATTTTGCCGAAACAAAGTATAGGTTTTCATTATGTGAATAACTTGAAAATCTTAGCTCAAACAGCTTCAAAACCTGTTTGCCCAGCACGGGGATCTTGAACTGTATAAGATAACGACTTAAATATGTGTGTATGCTTCTTCTATCAAGACTTACAGCTATTTATATGAAGTTGTACAAAAACGCTTTATTTCGTCAAGACAGTGCGTTTCCAACGATTACATGCATTTGAATGGGGAACTCGCCCGAAACAAAGTATAGGTTTTCATTATGTGAATAACTTGAAAATCTTAGCTCAAACAGCTTCAAAACCTGTTTGCCCAGCACGGGGATATTGAACTGTATAAGATAACGCCTTAAATATGTGTGTCTGAGTCGTCTATCAAAACTTACAGCTATTTATATGAAGTTGTACAAAAACGCTTTATTTCGTCAAGACAGTGCGTTTCCTACGATTACATGCATTTGAATGGGGAACTCGCCCGAAACAAAGTATAGGTTTTCATTATGTGAATAACTTGAAAATCTTAGCTCAAACAGCTTCAAAACCTGTTTGCCCAGCACGGGGATCTTGAACTGTATAAGATATCGCCGTAAATAAGTGTGTATGCTTCTTCTATCAAGACTTACAGCTATTTATATGAAGTTGTACAAAAACGCTTTATTTCGTCAAGACAGTGCGTTTCCTACGATTACATGCATTTGAATGGGGAACTCGCCCGAAACAAAGTATAGGTTTTCATTATGTGAATAACTTGAAAATCTTAGCTCAAACAGCTTCAAAACCTAATTGCCCAGCACAGGGATCTTGAACTGTATAAGATAAAGCCTTAAATATGTGTGTCTGAGTCGTCTATCAAAAATTACAGCTATTTATATGAAGTTGTACAAAAACGCTTTATTTCGTCAAGACAGTGCGTTTCCTACGATTACATGCATTTGAATGGGGAACTCGCCCGAAACAAAGTATAGGTTTTCATTATGTGAATAACTTGAAAATCTTAGCTCAAACAGCTTCAAAACCTGTTTGCCCAGCACGGGGATCTTAAACTGTATAAGATAAAGCCTTAAATATGTGTGTCTGAGTCGTCTATCAAAAATTACAGCTATTTATATGAAGTTGTACAAAAACGCTTTATTTCGTCAAGACAGTGCGTTTCCTACGATTACATGCATTTGAATGGGGAACTCGCCCGAAACAAAGTATAGGTTTTCATTATGTGAATAACTTGAAAATCTTAGCTCAAACAGCTTCAAAACCTGTTTGCCCAGCACGGGGATCTTGAACTGTATAAGATAAAGCCTTAAATATGTGTGTCTGAGTCGTCTATCAAAACTTACAGCTATTTATATGAAGTTGTACAAAAACGCTTTATTTCGTCAAGACAGTGCGTTTCCTACGATTACATGCATTTGAATGGGGAACTCGCCCGAAACAAAGTATAGGTTTTCATTATGTGAATAACTTGAAAATCTTAGCTCAAACAGCTTCAAAACCTGTTTGCCCAGCACGGGGATCTTGAACTGTATAAGATAACGCCGTAAATAAGTGTGTATGCTTCTTCTATCAAGACTTACAGCTATTTATATGAAGTTGTACAAAAACGCTTTATTTCGTCAAGACAGTGCGTTTCCTACGATTACATGCATTTGAATGGGGAACTCGCCCGAAACAAAGTATAGGTTTTCATTATGTGAATAACTTGAAAATCTTAGCTCAAACAGCTTCAAAACCTAATTGCCCAGCACGGGGATCTTGAACTGTATAAGATAAAGCCTTAAATATGTGTGTCTGAGTCGTCTATCAAAAATTACAGCTATTTATATGAAGTTGTACAAAAACGCTTTATTTCGTCAAGACAGTGCGTTTCCTACGATTACATGCATTTGAATGGGGAACTCGCCCGAAACAAAGTATAGGTTTTCATTATGTGAATAACTTGAAAATCTTAGCTCAAACAGCTTCAAAACCTGTTTGCCCAGCACGGGGATCTTGAACTGTATAAGATAAAGCCTTAAATATGTGTGTCTGAGTCGTCTATCAAAACTTACAGCTATTTATATGAAGTTGTACAAAAACGCTTTATTTCGTCAAGACAGTGCGTTTCCTACGATTACATGCATTTGAATGGGGAACTCGCCCGAAACAAAGTATAGGTTTTCATTATGTGAATAACTTGAAAATCTTAGCTCAAACAGCTTCAAAACCTGTTTGCCCAGCACGGGGATCTTGAACTGTATAAGATAAAGCCTTAAATATGTGTGTCTGAGTCGTCTATCAAAACTTACAGCTATTTATATGAAGTTGTACAAAAACGCTTTATTTCGTCAAGACAGTGCGTTTCCTACGATTACATGCATTTGAATGGGGAACTCGCCCGAAACAAAGTATAGGTTTTCATTATGTGAATAACTTGAAAATCTTGGCTCAAACAGCTTCAAAACCTGTTTGTCCAGCACGGAGATCTTGAATTGTATAAGATAACGCCGTAAATATGTGTGTATGCTTCTTCTATCAAGACTTACAGCTATTTTTATGAAGTTGTACAAAAACGCTTTATTTCGTCAAGACAGTGCGTGTCCTACGATTACATGCATTTGAATGGGGAATGCGGCCGAAACAAAGTATAGGTTTTCATTATGTGAATAACTTGAAAATCTTAGCTCAAACAGCTTCAAAACCTGTTTCCCTAGCACGGGGATCTTGAATTGTATAAGATAACGCCGTAAATATGTGTGTATGCTTCTTCTATCAAGACTTACAGCTATTTATATGAAGTTGTACAAAAACGCTTTATTTCGTCAAGACAGTGCGTTTCCTACGATTACATGCATTTGAATGGGGGAATTTTGCCGAAACAAAGTATAGGTTTTCATTATGTGAATAACTTGAAAATCTTAGCTCAAACAGCTTCAAAACCTGTTTGCCCAGCACGGGGATCTTGAACTGTATAAGATAACGCCTTAAATATGTGTGTATGCTTCTTCTATCAAGACTTACAGCTATTTATATGAAGTTGTACAAAAACGCTTTATTTCGTCAAGACAGTGCGTTTCCAACGATTACATGCATTTGAATGGGGAACTCGCCCGAAACAAAGTATAGGTTTTCATTATGTGAATAACTTGAAAATCTTAGCTCAAACAGCTTCAAAACCTGTTTGCCCAGCACGGGGATCTTGAACTGTATTAGATAACGCCTTAAATATGTGTGTCTGAGTCGTCTATCAAAACTTACAGCTATTTATATGAAGTTGTACAAAAACGCTTTATTTCGTCAAGACAGTGCGTGTCCTACGATTACATACATTTGAACGGGGGAATGCGGCCGAAACAAAGTATAGGTTTTCATTATGTGAATAACTTGAAAATCTTAGCTCAAACAGCTTCAAAACCTGTTTGTCCAGCACGGAGATCTTGAATTGTATAAGATAACGCCGTAAATATGTGTGTCTGACTCTTCTATCAAGACTTACAGCTATTTTTATGAAGTTGTACAAAAACGCTTTATTTCGTCAAGACAGTGCGTTTCCTACGATTACATGCATTTGAATGGGGGAATACGCCCAAAACAAAGTATAGGTTTTCATTATGTGAATAACTTGAAAATCTTAGCTCAAACAGCTTCAAAACCTGTTTGCCCAGCACGGGGATCTTGAACTGTATAAGATAACGCCTTAAATATGTGTGTATGCTTCTTCTATCAAGACTTACAGCTATTTATATGAAGTTGTACAAAAACGCTTTATTTCGTCAAGACAGTGCGTTTCCTACGATTACATACATTTGAATGGGGGAATACGCCCAAAACAAAGTATAGGTTTTCATTATGTGAATAACTTGAAAATCTTAGCTCAAACAGCTTCAAAACCTGTTTGTCCAGCACGGAGATCTTGAATTGTATAAGATAACGCCGTAAATATGTGTGTCTGACTCTTCTATCAAGACTTACAGCTCTTTTTATGAAGTTGTACAAAAACGCTTTATTTCGTCAAGACAGTGCGTGTCCTACGATTACATGCATTTGAACGGGGGAATGCGGCCGAAACAAAGTATAGGTTTTCATTATGTGAATAACTTGAAAATCTTAGCTCAAACAGCTTCAAAACCTCTTTGTCCAGCACGGAGATCTTGAATTGTATAAGATAACGCCGTAAATATGTGTGTCTGACTCTTCTATCACGACTTACAGCTCTTTTTATGAAGTTGTACAAAAACGCTTTATTTCGTCAAGACAGTGCGTGTCCTACGATTACATGCATTTGAACGGGGGAATGCGGCCGAAACAAAGTATAGGTTTTCATTATGTGAATAACTTGAAAATCTTAGCTCAAACAGCTTCAAAACCTGTTTGCCCAGCACGGGGATCTTAAACAGTATAAGATAACGCCTTAAATATGTGTGTATGCTTCTTCGATCAAGACTTACAGCTATTTATATGAAGTTGTACAAAAACGCTTTATTTCGTCAAGACAGTGCGTTTCCTACGATTACATGCATTTGAATGGGGGAACTCGCCCGAAACAAAGTATAGGTTTTCATTATGTGAATAACTTGAAAATCTTAGCTCAAACAGCTTCAAAACCTGTTTGCCCAGCACGGGGATCCTGAACTGTATTAGATAACGCCTTAAATATGTGTGTCTGAGTGGTCTATCAAAACTTACAGCTATTTATATGAAGTTGTACAAAAACGCTTTATTTCGTCAAGACAGTGCGTTTCCTACGATTACATGCATTTGAATGGGGGAATACGCCCAAAACAAAGTATAGGTTTTCATTATGTGAATAACTTGAAAATCTTAGCTCAAACAGCTTCAAAACCTGTTTGTCCAGCACGGAGATCTTGAATTGTATAAGATAACGCCGTAAATATGTGTGTCTGACTCTTCTATCAAGACTTACAGCTATTTTTATGAAGTTGTACAAAAATGCTTTATTTCGTCAAGACAGTGCGTGTCCTACGATTACATGCATTTGAACGGGGGAATGCGGCCGAAACAAAGTATAGGTTTTCATTATGTGAATAACTTGAAAATCTTAGCTCAAACAGCTTCAAAACCTGTTTGTCCAGCACGGGGATCTTGAACTGTATAAGATAACGCCTTAAATATGTGTGTCTGAGTCGTCTATCAAGACTTACAGCTATTTATATGAAGTTGTACAAAAACGCTTTATTTCGTCAAGACAGTGCGTTTCCTACGATTACATGCATTTGAATGGGGAACTCGCCCGAAACAAAGTATAGGTTTTCATTATGTGAATAACTTGAAAATCTTAGCTCAAACAGCTTCAAAACCTGTTTGTCCAGCACGGAGATCTTGAATTGTATAAGATAACGCCTTAAATATGTGTGTCTGACTCTTCTATCAAGACTTACAGCTATTTTTATGAAGTTGTACAAAAACGCTTTATTTCGTCAAGACAGTGCGTGTCCTACGATTACATGCATTTGAACGGGGGAATGTGGCCGAAACAAAGTATAGGTTTTCATTATGTGAATAACTTGAAAATCTTAGCTCAAACAGCTTCAAAACCTGTTTGTCCAGCACGGGGATCTTGAACTGTATAAGATAACGCCTTAAATATGTGTGTCTGAGTCGTCTATCAAGACTTACAGCTATTTATATGAAGTTGTACAAAAACGCTTTATTTCGTCAAGACAGTGCGTTTCCTATGATTACATGCATTTGAATGGGGAACTCGCCCGAAACAAAGTATAGGTTTTCATTATGTGAATAACTTGAAAATCTTAGCTCAAACAGCTTCAAAACCTGTTTGCCCAGCACGGGGATCCTGAACTGTATTAGATAACGCCTTAAATATGTGTGTCTGAGTCGTCTATCAAAACTTTCAGCTATTTATATGAAGTTGTACAAAAACGCTTTATTTCGTCAAGACAGTGCGTTTCCTACGATTACATACATTTGAATGGGGGAATACGCCCAAAACAAAGTATAGGTTTTCATTATGTGAATAACTTGAAAATCTTAGCTCAAACAGCTTCAAAACCTGTTTGTCCAGCACGGAGATCTTGAATTGTATAAGATAACGCCGTAAATATGTGTGTCTGACTCTTCTATCAAGACTTACAGCTCTTTTTATGAAGTTGTACAAAAACGCTTTATTTCGTCAAGACAGTGCGTGTCCTACGATTACATGCATTTGAACGGGGGAATGCGGCCGAAACAAAGTATAGGTTTTCATTATGTGAATAACTTGAAAATCTTAGCTCAAACAGCTTCAAAACCTCTTTGTCCAGCACGGAGATCTTGAATTGTATAAGATAACGCCGTAAATATGTGTGTCTGACTCTTCTATCACGACTTACAGCTCTTTTTATGAAGTTGTACAAAAACGCTTTATTTCGTCAAGACAGTGCGTGTCCTACGATTACATGCATTTGAACGGGGGAATGCGGCCGAAACAAAGTATAGGTTTTCATTATGTGAATAACTTGAAAATCTTAGCTCAAACAGCTTCAAAACCTGTTTGCCCAGCACGGGGATCTTAAACTGTATAAGATAACGCCTTAAATATGTGTGTATGCTTCTTCTATCAAGACTTACAGCTATTTATATGAAGTTGTACAAAAACGCTTTATTTCGTCAAGACAGTGCGTTTCCTACGATTACATGCATTTGAATGGGGGAACTCGCCCGAAACAAAGTATAGGTTTTCATTATGTGAATAACTTGAAAATCTTAGCTCAAACAGCTTCAAAACCTGTTTGCCCAGCACGGGGATCCTGAACTGTATTAGATAACGCCTTAAATATGTGTGTCTGAGTGGTCTATCAAAACTTACAGCTATTTATATGAAGTTGTACAAAAACGCTTTATTTCGTCAAGACAGTGCGTTTCCTACGATTACATGCATTTGAATGGGGGAATACGCCCAAAACAAAGTATAGGTTTTCATTATGTGAATAACTTGAAAATCTTAGCTCAAACAGCTTCAAAACCTGTTTGTCCAGCACGGAGATCTTGAATTGTATAAGATAACGCCGTAAATATGTGTGTCTGACTCTTCTATCAAGACTTACAGCTATTTTTATGAAGTTGTACAAAAATGCTTTATTTCGTCAAGACAGTGCGTGTCCTACGATTACATGCATTTGAACGGGGGAATGCGGCCGAAACAAAGTATAGGTTTTCATTATGTGAATAACTTGAAAATCTTAGCTCAAACAGCTTCAAAACCTGTTTGTCCAGCACGGGGATCTTGAACTGTATAAGATAACGCCTTAAATATGTGTGTCTGAGTCGTCTATCAAGACTTACAGCTATTTATATGAAGTTGTACAAAAACGCTTTATTTCGTCAAGACAGTGCGTTTCCTACGATTACATGCATTTGAATGGGGAACTCGCCCGAAACAAAGTATAGGTTTTCATTATGTGAATAACTTGAAAATCTTAGCTCAAACAGCTTCAAAACCTGTTTGTCCAGCACGGAGATCTTGAATTGTATAAGATAACGCCTTAAATATGTGTGTCTGACTCTTCTATCAAGACTTACAGCTATTTTTATGAAGTTGTACAAAAACGCTTTATTTCGTCAAGACAGTGCGTGTCCTACGATTACATGCATTTGAACGGGGGAATGTGGCCGAAACAAAGTATAGGTTTTCATTATGTGAATAACTTGAAAATCTTAGCTCAAACAGCTTCAAAACCTGTTTGTCCAGCACGGGGATCTTGAACTGTATAAGATAACGCCTTAAATATGTGTGTATGCTTCTTCTATCAAGACTTACAGCTATTTATATGAAGTTGTACAAAAACGCTTTATTTCGTCAAGACAGTGCGTTTCCAACGATTACATGCATTTGAATGGGGAACTCGCCCGAAACAAAGTATAGGTTTTCATTATGTGAATAACTTGAAAATCTTAGCTCAAACAGCTTCAAAACCTGTTTGCCCAGCACGGGGATCTTGAACTGTATTAGATAACGCCTTAAATATGTGTGTCTGAGTCGTCTATCAAAACTTACAGCTATTTATATGAAGTTGTACAAAAACGCTTTATTTCGTCAAGACAGTGCGTGTCCTACGATTACATACATTTGAACGGGGGAATGCGGCCGAAACAAAGTATAGGTTTTCATTATGTGAATAACTTGAAAATCTTAGCTCAAACAGCTTCAAAACCTGTTTGTCCAGCACGGAGATCTTGAATTGTATAAGATAACGCCGTAAATATGTGTGTCTGACTCTTCTATCAAGACTTACAGCTATTTTTATGAAGTTGTACAAAAACGCTTTATTTCGTCAAGACAGTGCGTTTCCTACGATTACATGCATTTGAATGGGGGAATACGCCCAAAACAAAGTATAGGTTTTCATTATGTGAATAACTTGAAAATCTTAGCTCAAACAGCTTCAAAACCTGTTTGCCCAGCACGGGGATCTTGAACTGTATAAGATAACGCCTTAAATATGTGTGTATGCTTCTTCTATCAAGACTTACAGCTATTTATATGAAGTTGTACAAAAACGCTTTATTTCGTCAAGACAGTGCGTTTCCTACGATTACATACATTTGAATGGGGGAATACGCCCAAAACAAAGTATAGGTTTTCATTATGTGAATAACTTGAAAATCTTAGCTCAAACAGCTTCAAAACCTGTTTGTCCAGCACGGAGATCTTGAATTGTATAAGATAACGCCGTAAATATGTGTGTCTGACTCTTCTATCAAGACTTACAGCTCTTTTTATGAAGTTGTACAAAAACGCTTTATTTCGTCAAGACAGTGCGTGTCCTACGATTACATGCATTTGAACGGGGGAATGCGGCCGAAACAAAGTATAGGTTTTCATTATGTGAATAACTTGAAAATCTTAGCTCAAACAGCTTCAAAACCTCTTTGTCCAGCACGGAGATCTTGAATTGTATAAGATAACGCCGTAAATATGTGTGTCTGACTCTTCTATCACGACTTACAGCTCTTTTTATGAAGTTGTACAAAAACGCTTTATTTCGTCAAGACAGTGCGTGTCCTACGATTACATGCATTTGAACGGGGAAATGCGGCCGAAACAAAGTATAGGTTTTCATTATGTGAATAACTTGAAAATCTTAGCTCAAACAGCTTCAAAACCTGTTTGCCCAGCACGGGGATCTTAAACAGTATAAGATAACGCCTTAAATATGTGTGTATGCTTCTTCGATCAAGACTTACAGCTATTTATATGAAGTTGTACAAAAACGCTTTATTTCGTCAAGACAGTGCGTTTCCTACGATTACATGCATTTGAATGGGGGAACTCGCCCGAAACAAAGTATAGGTTTTCATTATGTGAATAACTTGAAAATCTTAGCTCAAACAGCTTCAAAACCTGTTTGCCCAGCACGGGGATCCTGAACTGTATTAGATAACGCCTTAAATATGTGTGTCTGAGTGGTCTATCAAAACTTACAGCTATTTATATGAAGTTGTACAAAAACGCTTTATTTCGTCAAGACAGTGCGTTTCCTACGATTACATGCATTTGAATGGGGGAATACGCCCAAAACAAAGTATAGGTTTTCATTATGTGAATAACTTGAAAATCTTAGCTCAAACAGCTTCAAAACCTGTTTGTCCAGCACGGAGATCTTGAATTGTATAAGATAACGCCGTAAATATGTGTGTCTGACTCTTCTATCAAGACTTACAGCTATTTTTATGAAGTTGTACAAAAATGCTTTATTTCGTCAAGACAGTGCGTGTCCTACGATTACATGCATTTGAACGGGGGAATGCGGCCGAAACAAAGTATAGGTTTTCATTATGTGAATAACTTGAAAATCTTAGCTCAAACAGCTTCAAAACCTGTTTGTCCAGCACGGGGATCTTGAACTGTATAAGATAACGCCTTAAATATGTGTGTCTGAGTCGTCTATCAAGACTTACAGCTATTTATATGAAGTTGTACAAAAACGCTTTATTTCGTCAAGACAGTGCGTTTCCTACGATTACATGCATTTGAATGGGGAACTCGCCCGAAACAAAGTATAGGTTTTCATTATGTGAATAACTTGAAAATCTTAGCTCAAACAGCTTCAAAACCTGTTTGTCCAGCACGGAGATCTTGAATTGTATAAGATAACGCCTTAAATATGTGTGTCTGACTCTTCTATCAAGACTTACAGCTATTTTTATGAAGTTGTACAAAAACGCTTTATTTCGTCAAGACAGTGCGTGTCCTACGATTACATGCATTTGAACGGGGGAATGTGGCCGAAACAAAGTATAGGTTTTCATTATGTGAATAACTTGAAAATCTTAGCTCAAACAGCTTCAAAACCTGTTTGTCCAGCACGGGGATCTTGAACTGTATAAGATAACGCCTTAAATATGTGTGTCTGAGTCGTCTATCAAGACTTACAGCTATTTATATGAAGTTGTACAAAAACGCTTTATTTCGTCAAGACAGTGCGTTTCCTATGATTACATGCATTTGAATGGGGAACTCGCCCGAAACAAAGTATAGGTTTTCATTATGTGAATAACTTGAAAATCTTAGCTCAAACAGCTTCAAAACCTGTTTGCCCAGCACGGGGATCCTGAACTGTATTAGATAACGCCTTAAATATGTGTGTCTGAGTCGTCTATCAAAACTTTCAGCTATTTATATGAAGTTGTACAAAAACGCTTTATTTCGTCAAGACAGTGCGTTTCCTACGATTACATACATTTGAATGGGGGAATACGCCCAAAACAAAGTATAGGTTTTCATTATGTGAATAACTTGAAAATCTTAGCTCAAACAGCTTCAAAACCTGTTTGTCCAGCACGGAGATCTTGAATTGTATAAGATAACGCCGTAAATATGTGTGTCTGACTCTTCTATCAAGACTTACAGCTCTTTTTATGAAGTTGTACAAAAACGCTTTATTTCGTCAAGACAGTGCGTGTCCTACGATTACATGCATTTGAACGGGGGAATGCGGCCGAAACAAAGTATAGGTTTTCATTATGTGAATAACTTGAAAATCTTAGCTCAAACAGCTTCAAAACCTCTTTGTCCAGCACGGAGATCTTGAATTGTATAAGATAACGCCGTAAATATGTGTGTCTGACTCTTCTATCACGACTTACAGCTCTTTTTATGAAGTTGTACAAAAACGCTTTATTTCGTCAAGACAGTGCGTGTCCTACGATTACATGCATTTGAACGGGGGAATGCGGCCGAAACAAAGTATAGGTTTTCATTATGTGAATAACTTGAAAATCTTAGCTCAAACAGCTTCAAAACCTGTTTGCCCAGCACGGGGATCTTAAACTGTATAAGATAACGCCTTAAATATGTGTGTATGCTTCTTCTATCAAGACTTACAGCTATTTATATGAAGTTGTACAAAAACGCTTTATTTCGTCAAGACAGTGCGTTTCCTACGATTACATGCATTTGAATGGGGGAACTCGCCCGAAACAAAGTATAGGTTTTCATTATGTGAATAACTTGAAAATCTTAGCTCAAACAGCTTCAAAACCTGTTTGCCCAGCACGGGGATCCTGAACTGTATTAGATAACGCCTTAAATATGTGTGTCTGAGTGGTCTATCAAAACTTACAGCTATTTATATGAAGTTGTACAAAAACGCTTTATTTCGTCAAGACAGTGCGTTTCCTACGATTACATGCATTTGAATGGGGGAATACGCCCAAAACAAAGTATAGGTTTTCATTATGTGAATAACTTGAAAATCTTAGCTCAAACAGCTTCAAAACCTGTTTGTCCAGCACGGAGATCTTGAATTGTATAAGATAACGCCGTAAATATGTGTGTCTGACTCTTCTATCAAGACTTACAGCTATTTTTATGAAGTTGTACAAAAATGCTTTATTTCGTCAAGACAGTGCGTGTCCTACGATTACATGCATTTGAACGGGGGAATGCGGCCGAAACAAAGTATAGGTTTTCATTATGTGAATAACTTGAAAATCTTAGCTCAAACAGCTTCAAAACCTAATTGTCCAGCACGGGGATCTTGAACTGTATAAGATAACGCCTTAAATATGTGTGTCTGAGTCGTCTATCAAGACTTACAGCTATTTATATGAAGTTGTACAAAAACGCTTTATTTCGTCAAGACAGTGCGTTTCCTACGATTACATGCATTTGAATGGGGAACTCGCCCGAAACAAAGTATAGGTTTTCATTATGTGAATAACTTGAAAATCTTAGCTCAAACAGCTTCAAAACCTGTTTGTCCAGCACGGAGATCTTGAATTGTATAAGATAACGCCTTAAATATGTGTGTCTGACTCTTCTATCAAGACTTACAGCTATTTTTATGAAGTTGTACAAAAACGCTTTATTTCGTCAAGACAGTGCGTGTCCTACGATTACATGCATTTGAACGGGGGAATGTGGCCGAAACAAAGTATAGGTTTTCATTATGTGAATAACTTGAAAATCTTAGCTCAAACAGCTTCAAAACCTGTTTGTCCAGCACGGGGATCTTGAACTGTATAAGATAACGCCTTAAATATGTGTGTCTGAGTCGTCTATCAAGACTTACAGCTATTTATATGAAGTTGTACAAAAACGCTTTATTTCGTCAAGACAGTGCGTTTCCTATGATTACATGCATTTGAATGGGGAACTCGCCCGAAACAAAGTATAGGTTTTCATTATGTGAATAACTTGAAAATCTTGGCTCAAACAGCTTCAAAACCTGTTTCCCTAGCACGGGGATCTTGAATTGTATAAGATAACGCCGTAAATATGTGTGTATGCTTCTTCTATCAAGACTAACAGCTATTTATATGAAGTTGTACAAAAACGCTTTATTTCGTCAAGACTGCGTTTCCTACGATTACATGCATTTGAATGGGGGAATTTTGCCGAAACAAAGTATAGGTTTTCATTATGTGAATAACTTGAAAATCTTAGCTCAAACAGCTTCAAAACCTGTTTGTCCAGCACGGAGATCTTGAATTGTATAAGATAACGCCGTAAATATGTGTGTCTGACTCTTCTATCAAGACTTACAGCTATTTTTATGAAGTTGTACAAAAACGCTTTATTTCGTCAAGACAGTGCGTTTCCTACGATTACATGCATTTGAATGGGGAACTCGCCCGAAACAAAGTATAGGTTTTCATTATGTGAATAACTTGAAAATCTTAGCTCAAACAGCTTCAAAACCTGTTTGTCCAGCACGGAGATCTTGAATTGTATAAGATAACGCCGTAAATATGTGTGTCTGACTCTTCTATCAAGACTTACAGCTCTTTTTATGAAGTTGTACAAAAACGCTTTATTTCGTCAAGACAGTGCGTGTCCTACGATTACATGCATTTGAACGGGGGAATGTGGCCGAAACAAAGTATAGGTTTTCATTATGTGAATAACTTGAAAATCTTAGCTCAAACAGCTTCAAAACCTGTTTGTCCAGCACGGGGATCTTGAACTGTATAAGATAACGCCTTAAATATGTGTGTCTGAGTCGTCTATCAAGACTTACAGCTATTTATATGAAGTTGTACAAAAACGCTTTATTTCGTCAAGACTGCGTTTCCTACGATTACATGCATTTGAATGGGGGAATTTTGCCGAAACAAAGTATAGGTTTTCATTATGTGAATAACTTGAAAATCTTAGCTCAAACAGCTTCAAAACCTGTTTGCCCAGCACGGGGATCTTGAACTGTATAAGATAACGCCTTAAATATGTGTGTATGCTTCTTCTATCAAGACTTACAGCTATTTATATGAAGTTGTACAAAAACGCTTTATTTGTCAAGACAGTGCGTTTCCTACGATTACATGCATTTGAATGGGGGAATTTTGCCGAAACAAAGTATAGGTTTTCATTATGTGAATAACTTGAAAATCTTAGCTCAAACAGCTTCAAAACCTGTTTGCCCAGCACGGGGATCTTGAACTGTATAAGATAACGCCTTAAATATGTGTGTATGCTTCTTCTATCAAGACTTACAGCTATTTATATGAAGTTGTACAAAAACGCTTTATTTCGTCAAGACAGTGCGTTTCCAACGATTACATGCATTTGAATGGGGAACTCGCCCGAAACAAAGTATAGGTTTTCATTATGTGAATAACTTGAAAATCTTAGCTCAAACAGCTTCAAAACCTGTTTGCCCAGCACGGGGATCTTGAACTGTATAAGATAACGCCGTAAATAAGTGTGTATGCTTCTTCTATCAAGACTTACAGCTATTTATATGAAGTTGTACAAAAACGCTTTATTTCGTCAAGACAGTGCGTTTCCTACGATTACATGCATTTGAATGGGGAACTCGCCCGAAACAAAGTATAGGTTTTCATTATGTGAATAACTTGAAAATCTTAGCTCAAACAGCTTCAAAACCTGTTTGCCCAGCACGGGGATCTTGAACTGTATAAGATAAAGCCTTAAATATGTGTGTCTGAGTCGTCTATCAAAACTTACAGCTATTTATATGAAGTTGTACAAAAACGCTTTATTTCGTCAACACAGTGCGTTTCCTACGATTACATGCATTTGAATGGGGAACTCGCCCGAAACAAAGTATAGGTTTTCATCATGTGAATAACTTGAAAATCTTAGCTCAAACAGCTTCAAAACCTGTTTGCCCAGCACGGGGATCTTGAACTGTATAAGATAACGACTTAAATATGTGTGTATGCGTCTTCTATCAAGACTTACAGCTATTTATATGAAGTTGTACAAAAACGCTTTATTTCGTCAAGACAGTGCGTTTCCTACGATTACATGCATTTGAATGGGGAACTCGCCCGAAACAAAGTATAGGTTTTCATTATGTGAATAACTTGAAAATCTTAGCTCAAACAGCTTCAAAACCTGTTTGCCCAGCACGGGGATCTTGAATTGTATAAGATAACGCCGTAAATATGTGTGTATGCTTCTTCTATCAAGACTTACAGCTATTTATATGAAGTTGTACAAAAACGCTTTATTTCGTCAAGACAGTGCGTTTCCTACGATTACATGCATTTGAATGGGGGAATTTTGCCGAAACAAAGTATAGGTTTTCATTATGTGAATAACTTGAAAATCTTAGCTCAAACAGCTTCAAAACCTGTTTGCCCAGCACGGGGATCTTGAACTGTATAAGATAACGCCTTAAATATGTGTGTATGCTTCTTCTATCAAGACTTACAGCTATTTATATGAAGTTGTACAAAAACGCTTTATTTCGTCAAGACAGTGCGTTTCCTACGATTACATGCATTTGAATGGGGAACTCGCCCGAAACAAAGTATAGGTTTTCATTATGTGAATAACTTGAAAATCTTAGCTCAAACAGCTTCAAAACCTGTTTGTCCAGCACGGAGATCTTGAATTGTATAAGATAACGCCGTAAATATGTGTGTCTGACTCTTCTATCAAGACTTACAGCTATTTTTATGAAGTTGTACAAAAACGCTTTATTTCGTCAAGACAGAGCGTGTCCTACGATTACATGCATTTGAACGGGGGAATTTTGCCGAAACAAAGTATAGGTTTTCATTATGTGAATAACTTGAAAATCTTAGCTCAAACAGCTTCAAAACCTGTTTGCCCAGCACGGGGATCCTGAACTGTATTAGATAACGCCTTAAATATGTGTGTCTGAGTTGTCTATCAAAACTTTCAGCTATTTATATGAAGTTGTACAAAAACGCTTTATTTCGTCAAGACAGTGCGTTTCCTACGATTACATGCATTTGAATGGGGGAATACGCCCAAAACAAAGTATAGGTTTTCATTATGTGAATAACTTGAAAATCTTAGCTCAAACAGCTTCAAAACCTGTTTGTCCAGCACGGGGATCTTGAATTGTATAAGATAACGCCGTAAATATGTGTGTCTGACTCTTCTATCAAGACTTACAGCTCTTTTTATGAAGTTGTACAAAAACGCTTTATTTCGTCAAGACAGTGCGTGTCCTACGATTACATGCATTTGAACGGGGAATGCGGCCGAAACAAAGTATAGGTTTTCATTGTGTGAATAACTTGAAAATCTTAGCTCAAACAGCTTCAAAACCTGTTTCCCTAGCACGGGGATCTTGAATTGTATAAGATAACGCCGTAAATATGTGTGTATGCTTCTTCTATCAAGACTTACAGCTATTTATATGAAGTTGTACAAAAACGCTTTATTTCGTCAAGACAGAGCGTGTCCTACGATTACATGCATTTGAACGGGGGAACTCGCCCGAAACAAAGTATAGGTTTTCATTATGTGAATAACTTGAAAATCTTAGCTCAAACAGCTTCAAAACCTGTTTGTCCAGCACGGAGATCTTGAATTGTATAAGATAACGCCGTAAATATGTGTGTCTGACTCTTCTATCAAGACTTACAGCTCTTTTTATGAAGTTGTACAAAAACGCTTTATTTCGTCAAGACAGTGCGTGTCCTACGATTACATGCATTTGAACCGGGGAATGCGGCAGAAACAAAGTATAGGTTTTCATTATGTGAATAACTTGAAAATCTTAGCTCAAACAGCTTCAAAACCTGTTTGCCCAGCACGGGGATCTTAAACTGAATAAGATAACGCCTTAAATATGTGTGTATGCTTCTTCTATCAAGACTTACAGCTATTTATATGAAGTTGTACAAAAACGCTTTATTTCGTCAAGACAGTGCGTTTCCTACGATTACATGCATTTGAATGGGGGAACTCGCCCGAAACAAAGTATAGGTTTTCATTATGTGAATAACTTGAAAATCTTAGCTCAAACAGCTTCAAAACCTGTTTGCCCAGCACGGGGATCCTGAACTGTATTAGATAACGCCTTAAATATGTGTGTCTGAGTCGTCTATCAAAACTTACAGCTATATTTATATGAAGTTGTACAAAAACGCTTTATTTCGTCAAGACAGTGCGTTTCCTACGATTACATGCATTTGAGTGGGGGAATACGCCCAAAACAAAGTATAGGTTTTCATTATGTGAATAACTTGAAAATCTTAGCTCAAACAGCTTCAAAACCTGTTTGTCCAGCACGGAGATCTTGAATTGTATAAGATAACGCCGTAAATATGTGTGTCTGACTATTCTATCAAGACTTACAGCTATTTTTATGAAGTTGTACAAAAACGCTTTATTTCGTCAAGACAGTGCGTGTCCTACGATTACATGCATTTGAACGGGGGAATGCGGCCGAAACAAAGTATAGGTTTTCATTATGTGAATAACTTGAAAATCTTAGCTCAAACAGCTTCAAAACCTGTTTGCCCAGCACGGAGATCTTGAACTGTATAAGATAACGCCTTAAATATGTGTGTCTGAGTCGTCTATCAAGACTTACAGCTATTTATATGAAGTTGTACAAAAACGCTTTATTTCGTCAAGACAGTGCGTTTCCTATGATTACATGCATTTGAATGGGGAACTCGCCCGAAACAAAGTATAGGTTTTCATTATGTGAATAACTTGAAAATCTTAGCTCAAACAGCTTCAAAACCTGTTTGTCCAGCACGGAGATCTTGAACTGTATAAGATAACGCCTTAAATATGTGTGTCTGAGTCGTCTATCAAGACTTACAGCTATTTATATGAAGTTGTACAAAAACGCTTTATTTCGTCAAGACAGTGCGTTTCCTATGATTACATGCATTTGAATGGGGAACTCGCCCGAAACAAAGTATAGGTTTTCATTATGTGAATAACTTGAAAATCTTAGCTCAAACAGCTTCAAAACCTGTTTGCCCAGCACGGGGATCCTGAACTGTATTAGATAACGCCTTAAATATGTGTGTCTGAGTGGTCTATCAAAACTTACAGCTATTTATATGAAGTTGTACAAAAACGCTTTATTTCGTCAAGACAGTGCGTTTCCTACGATTACATGCATTTGAATGGGGGAATACGCCCAAAACAAAGTATAGGTTTTCATTATGTGAATAACTTGAAAATCTTAGCTCAAACAGCTTCAAAACCTGTTTCCCTAGCACGGGGATCTTGAATTGTATAAGATAACGCCGTAAATATGTGTGTATGCTTCTTCTATCAAGACTAACAGCTATTTATATGAAGTTGTACAAAAACGCTTTATTTCGTCAAGACAGTGCGTTTCCTACTATTACATGCATTTGAATGGGGGAATTTTGCCGAAACAAAGTATAGGTTTTCATTATGTGAATAACTTGAAAATCTTAGCTCAAACAGCTTCAAAACCTGTTTGCCCAGCACGGGGATCTTGAACTGTATAAGATAACGCCTTAAATATGTGTGTATGCTTCTTCTATCAAAAATTACAGCTATTTATATGAAGTTGTACAAAAACGCTTTATTTCGTCAAGACAGTGCGTTTCCTACGATTACATGCATTTGAATGGGGGAATTTTGCCGAAACAAAGTATAGGTTTTCATTATGTGAATAACTTGAAAAACTTAGCTCAAACAGCTTCAAAACCTGTTTGCCCAGCACGGGGATCTTGAACTGTATAAGATAACGCCTTAAATATGTGTGTATGCTTCTTCTATCAAGACTTACAGCTATTTATATGAAGTTGTACAAAAACGCTTTATTTCGTCAAGACAGTGCGTTTCCAATGATTACATGCATTTGAATGGGGAACTCGCCCGAAACAAAGTATAGGTTTTCATTATGTGAATAACTTGAAAATCTTAGCTCAAACAGCTTCAAAACCTGTTTGCCCAGCACGGGGATCTTGAACTGTATAAGATAACGCCGTAAATAAGTGTGTATGCTTCTTCTATCAAGACTTACAGCTATTTATATGAAGTTGTACAAAAACGCTTTATTTCGTCAAGACAGTGCGTTTCCTACGATTACATGCATTTGAATGGGGAACTCGCCCGAAACAAAGTATAGGTTTTCATTATGTGAATAACTTGAAAATCTTAGCTCAAACAGCTTCAAAACCTAATTGACCAGCACGGGGATCTTGAACTGTATAAGATAAAGCCTTAAATATGTGTGTCTGAGTCGTCTATCAAAAATTACAGCTATTTATATGAAGTTGTACAAAAACGCTTTATTTCGTCAAGACAGTGCGTTTCCTACGATTACATGCATTTGAATGGGGAACTCGCCCGAAACAAAGTATAGGTTTTCATCATGTGAATAACTTGAAAATCTTAGCTCAAACAGCTTCAAAACCTGTTTGCCCAGCACGGGGATCTTGAACTGTATAAGATAACGACTTAAATATGTGTGTATGCTTCTTCTATCAAGACTTACAGCTATTTATATGAAGTTGTACAAAAACGCTTTATTTCGTCAAGACAGTGCGTTTCCTACGATTACATGCATTTGAATGGGGGAATGTGGCCGAAACAAAGTATAGGTTTTCATTATGTGAATAACTTGAAAATCTTAGCTCAAACAGCTTCAAAACCTGTTTGTCCAGCACGGGGATCTTGAACTGTATAAGATAACGCCTTAAATATGTGTGTCTGAGTCGTCTATCAAGACTTACAGCTATTTATATGAAGTTGTACAAAAACGCTTTATTTCGTCAAGACAGTGCGTTTCCTACGATTACATGCATTTGAATGGGGGAATTTTGCCGAAACAAAGTATAGGTTTTCATTATGTGAATAACTTGAAAAACTTAGCTCAAACAGCTTCAAAACCTGTTTGCCCAGCACGGGGATCTTGAACTGTATAAGATAACGCCTTAAATATGTGTGTATGCTTCTTCTATCAAGACTTACAGCTATTTATATGAAGTTGTACAAAAACGCTTTATTTCGTCAAGACAGTGCGTTTCCTACGATTACATGCATTTGAATGGGGAACTCGCCCGAAACAAAGTATAGGTTTTCATTATGTGAATAACTTGAAAATCTTAGCTCAAACAGCTTCAAAACCTAATTGCCCAGCACGGGGATCTTGAACTGTATAAGATAAAGCCTTAAATATGTGTGTCTGAGTCGTCTATCAAAAATTACAGCTATTTATATGAAGTTGTACAAAAACGCTTTATTTCGTCAAGACAGTGCGTTTCCTACGATTACATGCATTTGAATGGGGAACTCGCCCGAAACAAAGTATAGGTTTTCATCATGTGAATAACTTGAAAATCTTAGCTCAAACAGCTTCAAAACCTGTTTGCCCAGCACGGGGATCTTGAACTGTATAAGATAACGACTTAAATATGTGTGTATGCTTCTTCTATCAAGACTTACAGCTATTTATATGAAGTTGTACAAAAACGCTTTATTTCGTCAAGACAGTGCGTTTCCTACGATTACATGCATTTGAATGGGGGAATTTTGCCGAAACAAAGTATAGGTTTTCATTATGTGAATAACTTGAAAAACTTAGCTCAAACAGCTTCAAAACCTGTTTGCCCAGCACGGGGATCTTGAACTGTATAAGATAACGCCTTAAATATGTGTGTATGCTTCTTCTATCAAGACTTACAGCTATTTATATGAAGTTGTACAAAAACGCTTTATTTCGTCAAGACAGTGCGTTTCCAACGATTACATGCATTTGAATGGGGAACTCGCCCGAAACAAAGTATAGGTTTTCATTATGTGAATAACTTGAAAATCTTAGCTCAAACAGCTTCAAAACCTGTTTGCCCAGCACGGGGATCTTGAACTGTATAAGATAACGCCGTAAATAAGTGTGTATGCTTCTTCTATCAAGACTTACAGCTATTTATATGAAGTTGTACAAAAACGCTTTATTTCGTCAAGACAGTGCGTTTCCTACGATTACATGCATTTGAATGGGGAACTCGCCCGAAACAAAGTATAGGTTTTCATTATGTGAATAACTTGAAAATCTTAGCTCAAACAGCTTCAAAACCTAATTGCCCAGCACGGGGATCTTGAACTGTATAAGATAAAGCCTTAAATATGTGTGTCTGAGTCGTCTATCAAAAATTACAGCTATTTATATGAAGTTGTACAAAAACGCTTTATTTCGTCAAGACAGTGCGTTTCCTACGATTACATGCATTTGAATGGGGAACTCGCCCGAAACAAAGTATAGGTTTTCATCATGTGAATAACTTGAAAATCTTAGCTCAAACAGCTTCAAAACCTGTTTGCCCAGCACGGGGATCTTGAACTGTATAAGATAACGACTTAAATATGTGTGTATGCTTCTTCTATCAAGACTTACAGCTATTTATATGAAGTTGTACAAAAACGCTTTATTTCGTCAAGACAGTGCGTTTCCTACGATTACATGCATTTGAATGGGGGAATGTGGCCGAAACAAAGTATAGGTTTTCATTATGTGAATAACTTGAAAATCTTAGCTCAAACAGCTTCAAAACCTGTTTGTCCAGCACGGGGATCTTGAACTGTATAAGATAACGCCTTAAATATGTGTGTCTGAGTCGTCTATCAAGACTTACAGCTATTTATATGAAGTTGTACAAAAACGCTTTATTTCGTCAAGACAGTGCGTTTCCTACGATTACATGCATTTGAATGGGGAACTCGCCCGAAACAAAGTATAGGTTTTCATTATGTGAATAACTTGAAAATCTTGGCTCAAACAGCTTCAAAACCTGTTTGCCCAGCACGGGGATATTGAACTGTATAAGATAACGCCTTAAATATGTGTGTCTGAGTCGTCTATCAAAACTTACAGCTATTTATATGAAGTTGTACAAAAACGCTTTATTTCGTCAAGACAGTGCGTTTCCTACGATTACATGCATTTGAATGGGGAACTCGCCCGAAACAAAGTATAGGTTTTCATTATGTGAATAACTTGAAAATCTTAGCTCAAACAGCTTCAAAACCTGTTTGCCCAGCACGGGGATCTTGAACTGTATAAGATAACGCCGTAAATATGTGTGTATGCTTCTTCTATCAAGACTTAAAGCTATTTATATGAAGTTGTACAAAAACGCTTTATTTCGTCAAGACAGTGCGTTTCCTACGATTACATGCATTTGAATGGGGAACTCGCCCGAAACAAAGTATAGGTTTTCATCATGTGAATAACTTGAAAATCTTAGCTCAAACAGCTTCAAAACCTGTTTGCCCAGCACGGGGATCTTGAACTGTATAAGATAACGACTTAAATATGTGTGTATGCTTCTTCTATCAAGACTTACAGCTATTTATATGAAGTTGTACAAAAACGCTTTATTTCGTCAAGACAGTGCGTTTCCTACGATTACATGCATTTGAATGGGGAACTCGCCCGAAACAAAGTATAGGTTTTCATTATGTGAATAACTTGAAAATCTTAGCTCAAACAGCTTCAAAACCTGTTTGCCCAGCACGGGGATCTTGAACTGTATAAGATAAAGCCTTAAATATGTGTGTCTGAGTCGTCTATCAAAACTTACAGCTATTTATATGAAGTTGTACAAAAACGCTTTATTTCGTCAAGACAGTGCGTTTCCTACGATTACATGCATTTGAATGGGGAACTCGCCCGAAACAAAGTATAGGTTTTCATTATGTGAATAACTTGAAAAACTTAGCTCAAACAGCTTCAAAACCTGTTTGCCCAGCACGGGGATCTTGAACTGTATAAGATAACGCCTTAAATATGTGTGTATGCTTCTTCTATCAAGACTTACAGCTATTTATATGAAGTTGTACAAAAACGCTTTATTTCGTCAAGACAGTGCGTTTCCAACGATTACATGCATTTGAATGGGGAACTCGCCCGAAACAAAGTATAGGTTTTCATTATGTGAATAACTTGAAAATCTTAGCTCAAACAGCTTCAAAACCTGTTTGCCCAGCACGGGGATCTCGAACTGTATAAGATAACGCCGTAAATATGTGTGTATGCTTCTTCTATCAAGACTTACAGCTATTTATATGAAGTTGTACAAAAACGCTTTATTTCGTCAAGACAGTTCGTTTCCTACGATTACATGCATTTGAATGGGGAACTCGCCCGAAACAAAGTATAGGTTTTCATTATGTGAATAACTTGAAAATCTTAGCTCAAACAGCTTCAAAACCTGTTTGCCCAGCACGGGGATATTGAACTGTATAAGATAACGCCTTAAATATGTGTGTCTGAGTCGTCTATCAAAACTTACAGCTATTTATATGAAGTTGTACAAAAACGCTTTATTTCGTCAAGACAGTGCGTTTCCTACGATTACATGCATTTGAATGGGGGAATTTTGCCGAAACAAAGTATAGGTTTTCATTATGTGAATAACTTGAAAATCTTAGCTCAAACAGCTTCAAAACCTGTTTGCCCAGCACGGGGATCTCGAACTGTATAAGATAACGCCGTAAATATGTGTGTATGCTTCTTCTATCAAGACTTACAGCTATTTATATGAAGTTGTACAAAAACGCTTTATTTCGTCAAGACAGTTCGTTTCCTACGATTACATGCATTTGAATGGGGAACTCGCCCGAAACAAAGTATAGGTTTTCATTATGTGAATAACTTGAAAATCTTGGCTCAAACAGCTTCAAAACCTGTTTGCCCAGCACGGGGATATTGAACTGTATAAGATAACGCCTTAAATATGTGTGTCTGAGTCGTCTATCAAAACTTACAGCTATTTATATGAAGTTGTACAAAAACGCTTTATTTCGTCAAGACAGTGCGTTTCCTACGATTACATGCATTTGAATGGGGGAATTTTGCCGAAACAAAGTATAGGTTTTCATTATGTGAATAACTTGAAAAACTTAGCTCAAACAGCTTCAAAACCTGTTTGCCCAGCACGGGGATCTTGAACTGTATAAGATAACGCCTTAAATATGTGTGTATGCTTCTTCTATCAAGACTTACAGCTATTTATATGAAGTTGTACAAAAACGCTTTATTTCGTCAAGACAGTGCGTTTCCAACGATTACATGCATTTGAATGGGGAACTCGCCCGAAACAAAGTATAGGTTTTCATTATGTGAATAACTTGAAAATCTTAGCTCAAACAGCTTCAAAACCTGTTTGCCCAGCACGGGGATCTTGAACTGTATAAGATAACGCCGTAAATAAGTGTGTATGCTTCTTCTATCAAGACTTACAGCTATTTATATGAAGTTGTACAAAAACGCTTTATTTCGTCAAGACAGTGCGTTTCCTACGATTACATGCATTTGAATGGGGAACTCGCCCGAAACAAAGTATAGGTTTTCATTATGTGAATAACTTGAAAATCTTAGCTCAAACAGCTTCAAAACCTAATTGCCCAGCACGGGGATCTTGAACTGTATAAGATAAAGCCTTAAATATGTGTGTCTGAGTCGTCTATCAAAAATTACAGCTATTTATATGAAGTTGTACAAAAACGCTTTATTTCGTCAAGACAGTGCGTTTCCTACGATTACATGCATTTGAATGGGGAACTCGCCCGAAACAAAGTATAGGTTTTCATCATGTGAATAACTTGAAAATCTTAGCTCAAACAGCTTCAAAACCTGTTTGCCCAGCACGGGGATCTTGAACTGTATAAGATAACGACTTAAATATGTGTGTATGCTTCTTCTATCAAGACTTACAGCTATTTATATGAAGTTGTACAAAAACGCTTTATTTCGTCAAGACAGTGCGTTTCCTACGATTACATGCATTTGAATGGGGGAATGTGGCCGAAACAAAGTATAGGTTTTCATTATGTGAATAACTTGAAAATCTTAGCTCAAACAGCTTCAAAACCTGTTTGTCCAGCACGGGGATCTTGAACTGTATAAGATAACGCCTTAAATATGTGTGTCTGAGTCGTCTATCAAGACTTACAGCTATTTATATGAAGTTGTACAAAAACGCTTTATTTCGTCAAGACAGTGCGTTTCCTACGATTACATGCATTTGAATGGGGGAATTTTGCCGAAACAAAGTATAGGTTTTCATTATGTGAATAACTTGAAAAACTTAGCTCAAACAGCTTCAAAACCTGTTTGCCCAGCACGGGGATCTTGAACTGTATAAGATAACGCCTTAAATATGTGTGTATGCTTCTTCTATCAAGACTTACAGCTATTTATATGAAGTTGTACAAAAACGCTTTATTTCGTCAAGACAGTGCGTTTCCTACGATTACATGCATTTGAATGGGGAACTCGCCCGAAACAAAGTATAGGTTTTCATTATGTGAATAACTTGAAAATCTTAGCTCAAACAGCTTCAAAACCTAATTGCCCAGCACGGGGATCTTGAACTGTATAAGATAAAGCCTTAAATATGTGTGTCTGAGTCGTCTATCAAAAATTACAGCTATTTATATGAAGTTGTACAAAAACGCTTTATTTCGTCAAGACAGTGCGTTTCCTACGATTACATGCATTTGAATGGGGAACTCGCCCGAAACAAAGTATAGGTTTTCATCATGTGAATAACTTGAAAATCTTAGCTCAAACAGCTTCAAAACCTGTTTGCCCAGCACGGGGATCTTGAACTGTATAAGATAACGACTTAAATATGTGTGTATGCTTCTTCTATCAAGACTTACAGCTATTTATATGAAGTTGTACAAAAACGCTTTATTTCGTCAAGACAGTGCGTTTCCTACGATTACATGCATTTGAATGGGGGAATTTTGCCGAAACAAAGTATAGGTTTTCATTATGTGAATAACTTGAAAAACTTAGCTCAAACAGCTTCAAAACCTGTTTGCCCAGCACGGGGATCTTGAACTGTATAAGATAACGCCTTAAATATGTGTGTATGCTTCTTCTATCAAGACTTACAGCTATTTATATGAAGTTGTACAAAAACGCTTTATTTCGTCAAGACAGTGCGTTTCCAACGATTACATGCATTTGAATGGGGAACTCGCCCGAAACAAAGTATAGGTTTTCATTATGTGAATAACTTGAAAATCTTAGCTCAAACAGCTTCAAAACCTGTTTGCCCAGCACGGGGATCTTGAACTGTATAGGATAACGACTTAAATATGTGTGTATGCTTCTTCTATCAAGACTTACAGCTATTTATATGAAGTTGTACAAAAACGCTTTATTTCGTCAAGACAGTGCGTTTCCTACGATTACATGCATTTGAATGGGGGAATGTGGCCGAAACAAAGTATAGGTTTTCATTATGTGAATAACTTGAAAATCTTAGCTCAAACAGCTTCAAAACCTGTTTGTCCAGCACGGGGATCTTGAACTGTATAAGATAACGCCTTAAATATGTGTGTCTGAGTCGTCTATCAAGACTTACAGCTATTTATATGAAGTTGTACAAAAACGCTTTATTTCGTCAAGACAGTGCGTTTCCTACGATTACATGCATTTGAATGGGGAACTCGCCCGAAACAAAGTATAGGTTTTCATTATGTGAATAACTTGAAAATCTTGGCTCAAACAGCTTCAAAACCTGTTTGCCCAGCACGGGGATATTGAACTGTATAAGATAACGCCTTAAATATGTGTGTCTGAGTCGTCTATCAAAACTTACAGCTATTTATATGAAGTTGTACAAAAACGCTTTATTTCGTCAAGACAGTGCGTTTCCTACGATTACATGCATTTGAATGGGGAACTCGCCCGAAACAAAGTATAGGTTTTCATTATGTGAATAACTTGAAAATCTTAGCTCAAACAGCTTCAAAACCTGTTTGCCCAGCACGGGGATCTTGAACTGTATAAGATAACGCCGTAAATAAGTGTGTATGCTTCTTCTATCAAGACTTAAAGCTATTTATATGAAGTTGTACAAAAACGCTTTATTTCGTCAAGACAGTGCGTTTCCTACGATTACATGCATTTGAATGGGGAACTCGCCCGAAACAAAGTATAGGTTTTCATCATGTGAATAACTTGAAAATCTTAGCTCAAACAGCTTCAAAACCTGTTTGCCCAGCACGGGGATCTCGAACTGTATAAGATAACGCCGTAAATATGTGTGTATGCTTCTTCTATCAAGACTTACAGCTATTTATATGAAGTTGTACAAAAACGCTTTATTTCGTCAAGACAGTTCGTTTCCTACGATTACATGCATTTGAATGGGGAACTCGCCTGAAACAAAGTATAGGTTTTCATTATGTGAATAACTTGAAAATCTTGGCTCAAACAGCTTCAAAACCTGTTTGCCCAGCACGGGGATATTGAACTGTATAAGATAACGCCTTAAATATGTGTGTCTGAGTCATCTATCAAAACTTACAGCTATTTATATGAAGTTGTACAAAAACGCTTTATTTCGTCAAGACAGTGCGTTTCCTACGATTACATGCATTTGAATGGGGAACTCGCCCGAAACAAAGTATAGGTTTTCATTATGTGAATAACTTGAAAATCTTAGCTCAAACAGCTTCAAAACCTGTTTGCCCAGCACGGGGATCTTGAACTGTATAAGATAACGCCGTAAATAAGTGTGTATGCTTCTTCTATCAAGACTTACAGCTATTTATATGAAGTTGTACAAAAACGCTTTATTTCGTCAAGACAGTGCGTTTCCTACGATTACATGCATTTGAATGGGGAACTCGCCCGAAACAAAGTATAGGTTTTCATTATGTGAATAACTTGAAAATCTTAGCTCAAACAGCTTCAAAACCTAATTGCCCAGCACGGGGATCTTGAACTGTATAAGATAAAGCCTTAAATATGTGTGTCTGAGTCGTCTATCAAAAATTACAGCTATTTATATGAAGTTGTACAAAAACGCTTTATTTCGTCAAGACAGTGCGTTTCCTACGATTACATGCATTTGAATGGGGAACTCGCCCGAAACAAAGTATAGGTTTTCATTATGTGAATAACTTGAAAATCTTAGCTCAAACAGCTTCAAAACCTGTTTGCCCAGCACGGGGATCTTGAACTGTATAAGATAAAGCCTTAAATATGTGTGTCTGAGTCGTCTATCAAAACTTACAGCTATTTATATGAAGTTGTACAAAAACGCTTTATTTCGTCAAGACAGTGCGTTTCCTACGATTACATGCATTTGAATGGGGAACTCGCCCGAAACAAAGTATAGGTTTTCATTATGTGAATAACTTGAAAATCTTAGCTCAAACAGCTTCAAAACCTAATTGCCCAGCACGGGGATCTTGAACTGTATAAGATAAAGCCTTAAATATGTGTGTCTGAGTCGTCTATCAAAACTTACAGCTATTTATATGAAGTTGTACAAAAACGCTTTATTTCGTCAAGACAGTGCGTTTCCTACGATTACATGCATTTGAATGGGGAACTCGCCCGAAACAAAGTATAGGTTTTCATTATGTGAATAACTTGAAAATCTTAGCTCAAACAGCTTCAAAACCTGTTTGCCCAGCACGGGGATCTTGAACTGTATAAGATAAAGCCTTAAATATGTGTGTCTGAGTCGTCTATCAAAACTTACAGCTATTTATATGAAGTTGTACAAAAACGCTTTATTTCGTCAAGACAGTGCGTTTCCTACGATTACATGCATTTGAATGGGGAACTCGCCCGAAACAAAGTATAGGTTTTCATTATGTGAATAACTTGAAAATCTTAGCTCAAACAGCTTCAAAACCTGTTTGCCCAGCACGGGGATCTTGAACTGTATAAGATAAAGCCTTAAATATGTGTGTCTGAGTTGTCTATCAAAACTTACAGCTATTTATATGAAGTTGTACAAAAACGCTTTATTTCGTCAAGACAGTGCGTTTCCTACGATTACATGCATTTGAATGGGGAACTCGCCCGAAACAAAGTATAGGTTTTCATTATGTGAATAACTTGAAAATCTTAGCTCAAACAGCTTCAAAACCTGTTTGCCCAGCACGGGGATCTTGAACTGTATAAGATAACGCCGTAAATAAGTGTGTATGCTTCTTCTATCAAGACTTACAGCTATTTATATGAAGTTGTACAAAAACGCTTTATTTCGTCAAGACAGTGCGTTTCCTACGATTACATGCATTTGAATGGGGAACTCGCCCGAAACAAAGTATAGGTTTTCATTATGTGAATAACTTGAAAATCTTAGCTCAAACAGCTTCAAAACCTAATTGCCCAGCACGGGGATCTTGAACTGTATAAGATAACGCCTTAAATATGTGTGTATGCTTCTTCTATCAAGACTTACAGCTATTTTTATGAAGTTGTACAAAAACGCTTTATTTCGTCAAGACAGTGCGTGTCCTACGATTACATGCATTTGAACGGGGGAATGCGGCCGAAACAAAGTATAGGTTTTCATTATGTGAATAACTTGAAAATCTTAGCTCAAACAGCTTCAAAACCTGTTTGTCCAGCACGGGGATCTTGAACTGTATAAGATAACGCCTTAAATATGTGTGTCTGAGTCGTCTATCAAGACTTACAGCTATTTATATGAAGTTGTACAAAAACGCTTTATTTCGTCAAGACAGTGCGTGTCCTACGATTACATGCATTTGAACGGGGGAATGCGGCCGAAACAAAGTATAGGTTTTCATTATGTGAATAACTTGAAAATCTTAGCTCAAACAGCTTCAAAACCTGTTTGTCCAGCACGGGGATCTTGAACTGTATAAGATAACGCCTTAAATATGTGTGTCTGAGTCGTCTATCAAGACTTACAGCTATTTATATGAAGTTGTACAAAAACGCTTTATTTCGTCAAGACAGTGCGTTTCCTACGATTACATGCATTTGAATGGGGGAATACGCCCAAAACAAAGTATAGGTTTTCATTATTTGAATACCTTGAAAATCCTAGCTCAAACAGCTTCAAAACCTGTTTGCCCAGCACGGGGATCTTGAACTGTATAAGATAACGCCTTAAATATGTGTGTATGCTTCTTCTATCAAGACTTACAGCTATTTATATGAAGTTGTACAAAAACGCTTTATTTCGTCAAGACAGTGCGTTTCCTACGATTACATGCATTTGAATGGGGGAATGTGGCCGAAACAAAGTATAGGTTTTCATTATGTGAATAACTTGAAAATCTTAGCTCAAACAGCTTCAAAACCTGTTTGTCCAGCACGGGGATCTTGAACTGTATAAGATAACCCCTTAAATATGTGTGTCTGAGTCGTCTATCAAGACTTACAGCTATTTATATGAAGTTGTACAAAAACGCTTTATTTCGTCAAGACAGTGCGTTTCCTACGATTACATGCATTTGAATGGGGAACTCGCCCGAAACAAAGTATAGGTTTTCATTATGTGAATAACTTGAAAATCTTGGCTCAAACAGCTTCAAAACCTGTTTCCCTAGCACGGGGATCTTGAATTGTATAAGATAACGCCGTAAATATGTGTGTATGCTTCTTCTATCAAGACTAACAGCTATTTATATGAAGTTGTACAAAAACGCTTTATTTCGTCAAGACAGTGCGTTTCCTACGATTACATGCATTTGAATGGGGGAATTTTGCCGAAACAAAGTATAGGTTTTCATTATGTGAATAACTTGAAAAACTTAGCTCAAACAGCTTCAAAACCTGTTTGCCCAGCACGGGGATCTTGAACTGTATAAGATAACGCCTTAAATATGTGTGTATGCTTCTTCTATCAAGACTTACAGCTATTTATATGAAGTTGTACAAAAACGCTTTATTTCGTCAAGACAGTGCGTTTCCTACGATTACATGCATTTGAATGGGGGAACTCGCCCGAAACAAAGTATAGGTTTTCATTATGTGAATAACTTGAAAATCTTAGCTCAAACAGCTTCAAAACCTGTTTGTCCAGCACGGAGATCTTGAATTGTATAAGATAACGCCGTAAATATGTGTGTCTGACTCTTCTATCAAGACTTACAGCTATTTTTATGAAGTTGTACAAAAACGCTTTATTTCGTCAAGACAGTGCGTGTCCTACGATTACATGCATTTGAACGGGGGAATGTGGCTGAAACAAAGTATAGGTTTTCATTATGTGAATAACTTGAAAATCTTAGCTCAAACAGCTTCAAAACCTGTTTGTCCAGCACGGGGATCTTGAACTGTATAAGATAACCCCTTAAATATGTGTGTCTGAGTCGTCTATCAAGACTTACAGCTATTTATATGAAGTTGTACAAAAACGCTTTATTTCGTCAAGACAGTGCGTTTCCTACGATTACATGCATTTGAATGGGGAACTCGCCCGAAACAAAGTATAGGTTTTCATTATGTGAATAACTTGAAAATCTTGGCTCAAACAGCTTCAAAACCTGTTTCCCTAGCACGGGGATCTTGAATTGTATAAGATAACGCCGTAAATATGTGTGTATGCTTCTTCTATCAAGACTAACAGCTATTTATATGAAGTTGTACAAAAACGCTTTATTTCGTCAAGACAGTGCGTTTCCTACGATTACATGCATTTGAATGGGGGAATTTTGCCGAAACAAAGTATAGGTTTTCATTATGTGAATAACTTGAAAAACTTAGCTCAAACAGCTTCAAAACCTGTTTGCCCAGCACGGGGATATTGAACTGTATAAGATAACGCCTTAAATATGTGTGTATGCTTCTTCTATCAAGACTTACAGCTATTTATATGAAGTTGTACAAAAACGCTTTATTTCGTCAAGACAGTGCGTTTCCAACGATTACATGCATTTGAATGGGGAACTCGCCCGAAACAAAGTATAGGTTTTCATTATGTGAATAACTTGAAAATCTTAGCTCAAACAGCTTCAAAACCTGTTTGCCCAGCACGGGGATCTTGAACTGTATAAGATAACGCCGTAAATAAGTGTGTATGCTTCTTCTATCAAGACTTACAGCTATTTATATGAAGTTGTACAAAAACGCTTTATTTCGTCAAGACAGTGCGTGTCCTACGATTACATGCATTTGAACGGGGGAATGCGGCCGAAACAAAGTATAGGTTTTCATTATGTGAATAACTTGAAAATCTTAGCTCAAACAGCTTCAAAACCTGTTTGTCCAGCACGGGGATCTTGAACTGTATAAGATAACGCCTTAAATATGTGTGTCTGAGTCGTCTATCAAGACTTACAGCTATTTATATGAAGTTGTACAAAAACGCTTTATTTCGTCAAGACAGTGCGTGTCCTACGATTACATGCATTTGAACGGGGGAATGCGGCCGAAACAAAGTATAGGTTTTCATTATGTGAATAACTTGAAAATCTTAGCTCAAACAGCTTCAAAACCTGTTTGTCCAGCACGGGGATCTTGAACTGTATAAGATAACGCCTTAAATATGTGTGTCTGAGTCGTCTATCAAGACTTACAGCTATTTATATGAAGTTGTACAAAAACGCTTTATTTCGTCAAGACAGTGCGTTTCCTACGATTACATGCATTTGAATGGGGGAATACGCCCAAAACAAAGTATAGGTTTTCATTATGTGAATAACTTGAAAATCTTAGCTCAAACAGCTTCAAAACCTGTTTGCCCAGCACGGGGATCTTGAACTGTATAAGATAATGCCTTAAATATGTGTGTATGCTTCTTCTATCAAGACTTACAGCTATTTATATGAAGTTGTACAAAAACGCTTTATTTCGTCAAGACAGTGCGTTTCCTACGATTACATGCATTTGAATGGGGGAACTCGCCCGAAACAAAGTATAGGTTTTCATTATGTGAATAACTTGAAAATCTTAGCTCAAACAGCTTCAAAACCTGTTTGTCCAGCACGGAGATCTTGAATTGTATAAGATAACGCCGTAAATATGTGTGTCTGACTCTTCTATCAAGACTTACAGCTATTTTTATGAAGTTGTACAAAAACGCTTTATTTCGTCAAGACAGTGCGTGTCCTACGATTACATGCATTTGAACGGGGGAATGTGGCCGAAACAAAGTATAGGTTTTCATTATGTGAATAACTTGAAAATCTTAGCTCAAACAGCTTCAAAACCTGTTTGTCCAGCACGGGGATCTTGAACTGTATAAGATAACCCCTTAAATATGTGTGTCTGAGTCGTCTATCAAGACTTACAGCTATTTATATGAAGTTGTACAAAAACGCTTTATTTCGTCAAGACAGTGCGTTTCCTACGATTACATGCATTTGAATGGGGAACTCGCCCGAAACAAAGTATAGGTTTTCATTATGTGAATAACTTGAAAATCTTGGCTCAAACAGCTTCAAAACCTGTTTCCCTAGCACGGGGATCTTGAATTGTATAAGATAACGCCGTAAATATGTGTGTATGCTTCTTCTATCAAGACTAACAGCTATTTATATGAAGTTGTACAAAAACGCTTTATTTCGTCAAGACAGTGCGTTTCCTACGATTACATGCATTTGAATGGGGGAATTTTGCCGAAACAAAGTATAGGTTTTCATTATGTGAATAACTTGAAAAACTTAGCTCAAACAGCTTCAAAACCTGTTTGCCCAGCACGGGGATCTTGAACTGTATAAGATAACGCCTTAAATATGTGTGTATGCTTCTTCTATCAAGACTTACAGCTATTTATATGAAGTTGTACAAAAACGCTTTATTTCGTCAAGACAGTGCGTTTCCAACGATTACATGCATTTGAATGGGGAACTCGCCCGAAACAAAGTATAGGTTTTCATTATGTGAATAACTTGAAAATCTTAGCTCAAACAGCTTCAAAACCTGTTTGCCCAGCACGGGGATCTTGAACTGTATAAGATAACGCCGTAAATAAGTGTGTATGCTTCTTCTATCAAGACTTACAGCTATTTATATGAAGTTGTACAAAAACGCTTTATTTCGTCAAGACAGTGCGTTTCCTACGATTACATGCATTTGAATGGGGAACTCGCCCGAAACAAAGTATAGGTTTTCATTATGTGAATAACTTGAAAATCTTAGCTCAAACAGCTTCAAAACCTAATTGCCCAGCACGGGGATCTTGAACTGTATAAGATAAAGCCTTAAATATGTGTGTCTGAGTCGTCTATCAAAAATTACAGCTATTTATATGAAGTTGTACAAAAACGCTTTATTTCGTCAAGACAGTGCGTTTCCTACGATTACATGCATTTTAATGGGGAACTCGCCCGAAACAAAGTATAGGTTTTCATTATGTGAATAACTTGAAAAACTTAGCTCAAACAGCTTCAAAACCTGTTTGCCCAGCACGGGGATCTTGAACTGTATAAGATAACGCCTTAAATATGTGTGTATGCTTCTTCTATCAAGACTTACAGCTATTTATATGAAGTTGTACAAAAACGCTTTATTTCGTCAAGACAGTGCGTTTCCAACGATTACATGCATTTGAATGGGGAACTCGCCCGAAACAAAGTATAGGTTTTCATTATGTGAATAACTTGAAAATCTTAGCTCAAACAGCTTCAAAACCTGTTTGCCCAGCACGGGGATCTTGAACTGTATAAGATAAAGCCTTAAATATGTGTGTCTGAGTCGTCTATCAAAACTTACAGCTATTTATATGAAGTTGTACAAAAACGCTTTATTTCGTCAAGACAGTGCGTTTCCTACGATTACATGCATTTGAATGGGGAACTCGCCCGAAACAAAGTATAGGTTTTCATTATGTGAATAACTTGAAAATCTTAGCTCAAACAGCTTCAAAACCTAATTGCCCAGCACGGGGATCTTGAACTGTATAAGATAAAGCCTTAAATATGTGTGTCTGAGTCGTCTATCAAAACTTACAGCTATTTATATGAAGTTGTACAAAAACGCTTTATTTCGTCAAGACAGTGCGTTTCCTACGATTACATGCATTTGAATGGGGAACTCGCCCGAAACAAAGTATAGGTTTTCATTATGTGAATAACTTGAAAATCTTAGCTCAAACAGCTTCAAAACCTGTTTGCCCAGCACGGGGATCTTGAACTGTATAAGATAACGCCGTAAATAAGTGTGTATGCTTCTTCTATCAATACTTACAGCTATTTATATGAAGTTGTACAAAAACGCTTTATTTCGTCAAGACAGTGCGTTTCCTACGATTACATGCATTTGAATGGGGAACTCGCCCGAAACAAAGTATAGGTTTTCATTATGTGAATAACTTGAAAATCTTAGCTCAAACAGCTTCAAAACCTAATTGCCCAGCACGGGGATCTTGAACTGTATAAGATAAAGCCTTAAATATGTGTGTCTGAGTCGTCTATCAAAAATTACAGCTATTTATATGAAGTTGTACAAAAACGCTTTATTTCGTCAAGACAGTGCGTTTCCTACGATTACATGCATTTGAATGGGGAACTCGCCCGAAACAAAGTATAGGTTTTCATTATGTGAATAACTTGAAAATCTTAGCTCAAACAGCTTCAAAACCTGTTTGCCCAGCACGGGGATCTTGAACTGTATAAGATAAAGCCTTAAATATGTGTGTCTGAGTCGTCTATCAAAACTTACAGCTATTTATATGAAGTTGTACAAAAACGCTTTATTTCGTCAAGACAGTGCGTTTCCTACGATTACATGCATTTGAATGGGGAACTCGCCCGAAACAAAGTATAGGTTTTCATTATGTGAATAACTTGAAAATCTTAGCTCAAACAGCTTCAAAACCTGTTTGCCCAGAACGGGGATCTTGAACTGTATAAGATAAAGCCTTAAATATGTGTGTCTGAGTCGTCTATCAAAACTTACAGCTATTTATATGAAGTTGTACAAAAACGCTTTATTTCGTCAAGACAGTGCGTTTCCTACGATTACATGCATTTGAATGGGGAACTCGCCCGAAACAAAGTATAGGTTTTCATTATGTGAATAACTTGAAAATCTTAGCTCAAACAGCTTCAAAACCTGTTTGCCCAGCACGGGGATCTTGAACTGTATAAGATAACGCCGTAAATAAGTGTGTATGCTTCTTCTATCAAGACTTACAGCTATTTATATGAAGTTGTACAAAAACGCTTTATTTCGTCAAGACAGTGCGTTTCCTACGATTACATGCATTTGAATGGGGAACTCGCCCGAAACAAAGTAAAGGTTTTCATTATGTGAATAACTTTAAAATCTTAGCTCAAACAGCTTCAAAACCTAATTGCCCAGCACGGGGATCTTGAACTGTATAAGATAAAGCATTAAATATGTGTGTCTGAGTCGTCTATCAAAAATTACAGCTATTTATATGAAGTTGTACAAAAACGCTTTATTTCGTCAAGACAGTGCGTTTCCTACGATTACATGCATTTGAATGGGGAACTCGCCCGATACAAAGTATAGGTTTTCATTATGTGAATAACTTGAAAATCTTAGCTCAAACAGCTTCAAAACCTGTTTGCCCAGCACGGGGATCTTGAACTGTATAAGATAAAGCCTTAAATATGTGTGTCTGAGTCGTCTATCAAAACTTACAGCTATTTATATGAAGTTGTACAAAAACGCTTTATTTCGTCAAGACAGTGCGTTTCCTACGATTACATGCATTTGAATGGGGAACTCGCCCGAAACAAAGTATAGGTTTTCATTATGTGAATAACTTGAAAATCTTAGCTCAAACAGCTTCAAAACCTGTTTGTCCAGCACGGGGATCTTGAACTGTATAAGATAACGCCGTAAATAAGTGTGTATGCTTCTTCTATCAAGACTTACAGCTATTTATATGAAGTTGTACAAAAACGCTTTATTTCGTCAAGACAGTGCGTTTCCTACGATTACATGCATTTGAATGGGGAACTCGCCCGAAACAAAGTATAGGTTTTCATTATGTGAATAACTTGAAAATCTTAGCTCAAACAGCTTCAAAACCTGTTTGCCCAGCACGGGGATCCTGAACTGTATTAGATAACGCCTTAAATATGTGTGTCTGAGTCGTCTATCAAAACTTACAGCTATTTATATGAAGTTGTACAAAAACGCTTTATTTCGTCAAGACAGTGCGTTTCCTACGATTACATGCATTTGAATGGGGAACTCGCCCGAAACAAAGTATAGGTTTTCATTATGTGAATAACTTGAAAATCTTAGCTCAAACAGCTTCAAAACCTGTTTGTCCAGCACGGAGATCTTGAATTGTATAAGATAACGCCGTAAATATGTGTGTCTGACTCTTCTATCAAGACTTACAGCTATTTATATGAAGTTGTACAAAAACGCTTTATTTCGTCAAGACAGTGCGTGTCCTACGATTACATGCATTTGAACGGGGGAATGTGGCCGAAACAAAGTATAGGTTTTCATTGTGTGAATAACTTGAAAATCTTAGCTCAAACAGCTTCAAAACCTGTTTGTCCAGCACGGGGATCTTGAACTGTATAAGATAACCCCTTAAATATGTGTGTCTGAGTCGTCTATCAAGACTTACAGCTATTTATATGAAGTTGTACAAAAACGCTTTATTTCGTCAAGACAGTGCGTTTCCTACGATTACATGCATTTGAATGGGGAACTCGCCCGAAACAAAGTATAGGTTTTCATTATGTGAATAACTTGAAAATCTTGGCTCAAACAGCTTCAAAACCTGTTTGCCCAGCACGGGGATCTTGAACTGTATAAGATAACGCCTTAAATATGTGTGTATGCTTCTTCTATCAAGACTTACAGATATTTATATGAAGTTGTACAAAAACGCTTTATTTCGTCAAGACAGTGCGTTTCCAACGATTACATGCATTTGAATGGGGAACTCGCCCGAAACAAAGTATAGGTTTTCATTATGTGAATAACTTGAAAATCTTAGCTCAAACAGCTTCAAAACCTGTTTGCCCAGCACGGGGATCTTGAACTGTATAAGATAACGCCGTAAATAAGTGTGTATGCTTCTTCTATCAAGACTTACAGCTATTTATATGAAGTTGTACAAAAACGCTTTATTTCGTCAAGACAGTGCGTTTCCTACGATTACATGCATTTGAATGGGGAACTCGCCCGAAACAAAGTATAGGTTTTCATCATGTGAATAACTTGAAAATCTTAGCTCAAACAGCTTCAAAACCTGTTTGCCCAGCACGGGGATCTTGAACTGTATAAGATAACGACTTAAATATGTGTGTATGCTTCTTCTATCAAGACTTACAGCTATTTATATGAAGTTGTACAAAAACGCTTTATTTCGTCAAGACAGTGCGTTTCCTACGATTACATGCATTTGAATGGGGAACTCGCATGAAACAAAGTATAGGTTTTCATTATGTGAATAACTTGAAAATCTTAGCTCAAACAGCTTCAAAACCTGTTTGCCCAGCACGGGGATCTTGAACTGTATAAGATAAAGCCTTAAATATGTGTGTCTGAGTCGTCTATCAAAACTTACAGCTATTTATATGAAGTTGTACAAAAACGCTTTATTTCGTCAAGACAGTGCGTTTCCAACGATTACATGCATTTGAATGGGGAACTCGCCCGAAACAAAGTATAGGTTTTCATTATGTGAATAACTTGAAAATCTTGGCTCAAACAGCTTCAAAACCTGTTTGCCCAGCACGGGGATCTTGAACTGTATAAGATAACGCCTTAAATATGTGTGTATGCTTCTTCTATCAAGACTTACAGATATTTATATGAAGTTGTACAAAAACGCTTTATTTCGTCAAGACAGTGCGTTTCCAACGATTACATGCATTTGAATGGGGAACTCGCCCGAAACAAAGTATAGGTTTTCATTATGTGAATAACTTGAAAATCTTAGCTCAAACAGCTTCAAAACCTGTTTGCCCAGCACGGGGATCTTGAACTGTATAAGATAACGCCGTAAATAAGTGTGTATGCTTCTTCTATCAAGACTTACAGCTATTTATATGAAGTTGTACAAAAACGCTTTATTTCGTCAAGACAGTGCGTTTCCTACGATTACATGCATTTGAATGGGGAACTCGCCCGAAACAAAGTATAGGTTTTCATCATGTGAATAACTTGAAAATCTTAGCTCAAACAGCTTCAAAACCTGTTTGCCCAGCACGGGGATCTTGAACTGTATAAGATAACGACTTAAATATGTGTGTATGCTTCTTCTATCAAGACTTACAGCTATTTATATGAAGTTGTACAAAAACGCTTTATTTCGTCAAGACAGTGCGTTTCCTACGATTACATGCATTTGAATGGGGAACTCGCATGAAACAAAGTATAGGTTTTCATTATGTGAATAACTTGAAAATCTTAGCTCAAACAGCTTCAAAACCTGTTTGCCCAGCACGGGGATCTTGAACTGTATAAGATAAAGCCTTAAATATGTGTGTCTGAGTCGTCTATCAAAACTTACAGCTATTTATATGAAGTTGTACAAAAACGCTTTATTTCGTCAAGACAGTGCGTTTCCAACGATTACATGCATTTGAATGGGGAACTCGCCCGAAACAAAGTATAGGTTTTCATTATGTGAATAACTTGAAAATCTTAGCTCAAACAGCTTCAAAACCTGTTTGCCCAGCACGGGGATCTTGAACTGTATAAGATAAAGCCTTAAATATGTGTGTCTGAGTCGTCTATCAAAACTTACAGCTATTTATATGAAGTTGTACAAAAACGCTTTATTTCGTCAAGACAGTGCGTTTCCTACGATTACATGCATTTGAATGGGGAACTCGCCCGAAACAAAGTATAGGTTTTCATTATGTGAATAACTTGAAAAACTTAGCTCAAACAGCTTCAAAACCTGTTTGCCCAGCACGGGGATCTTGAACTGTATAAGATAACGCCTTAAATATGTGTGTATGCTTCTTCTATCAAGACTTACAGCTATTTATATGAAGTTGTACAAAAACGCTTTATTTCGTCAAGACAGTGCGTTTCCTACGATTACATGCATTTGAATGGGGAACTCGCCCGAAACAAAGTATAGGTTTTCATTATGTGAATAACTTGAAAATCTTGGCTCAAACAGCTTCAAAACCTGTTTGCCCAGCACGGGGATCTTGAACTGTATAAGATAACGCCTTAAATATGTGTGTATGCTTCTTCTATCAAGACTTACAGATATTTATATGAAGTTGTACAAAAACGCTTTATTTCGTCAAGACAGTGCGTTTCCAACGATTACATGCATTTGAATGGGGAACTCGCCCGAAACAAAGTATAGGTTTTCATTATGTGAATAACTTGAAAATCTTAGCTCAAACAGCTTCAAAACCTGTTTGCCCAGCACGGGGATCTTGAACTGTATAAGATAACGCCGTAAATAAGTGTGTATGCTTCTTCTATCAAGACTTACAGCTATTTATATGAAGTTGTACAAAAACGCTTTATTTCGTCAAGACAGTGCGTTTCCTACGATTACATGCATTTGAATGGGGAACTCGCCCGAAACAAAGTATAGGTTTTCATCATGTGAATAACTTGAAAATCTTAGCTCAAACAGCTTCAAAACCTGTTTGCCCAGCACGGGGATCTTGAACTGTATAAGATAACGACTTAAATATGTGTGTATGCTTCTTCTATCAAGACTTACAGCTATTTATATGAAGTTGTACAAAAACGCTTTATTTCGTCAAGACAGTGCGTTTCCTACGATTACATGCATTTGAATGGGGAACTCGCATGAAACAAAGTATAGGTTTTCATTATGTGAATAACTTGAAAATCTTAGCTCAAACAGCTTCAAAACCTGTTTGCCCAGCACGGGGATCTTGAACTGTATAAGATAAAGCCTTAAATATGTGTGTCTGAGTCGTCTATCAAAACTTACAGCTATTTATATGAAGTTGTACAAAAACGCTTTATTTCGTCAAGACAGTGCGTTTCCAACGATTACATGCATTTGAATGGGGAACTCGCCCGAAACAAAGTATAGGTTTTCATTATGTGAATAACTTGAAAATCTTAGCTCAAACAGCTTCAAAACCTGTTTGCCCAGCACGGGGATCTTGAACTGTATAAGATAAAGCCTTAAATATGTGTGTCTGAGTCGTCTATCAAAACTTACAGCTATTTATATGAAGTTGTACAAAAACGCTTTATTTCGTCAAGACAGTGCGTTTCCTACGATTACATGCATTTGAATGGGGAACTCGCCCGAAACAAAGTATAGGTTTTCATTATGTGAATAACTTGAAAAACTTAGCTCAAACAGCTTCAAAACCTGTTTGCCCAGCACGGGGATCTTGAACTGTATAAGATAACGCCTTAAATATGTGTGTATGCTTCTTCTATCAAGACTTACAGCTATTTATATGAAGTTGTACAAAAACGCTTTATTTCGTCAAGACAGTGCGTTTCCAACGATTACATGCATTTGAATGGGGAACTCGCCCGAAACAAAGTATAGGTTTTCATTATGTGAATAACTTGAAAATCTTAGCTCAAACAGCTTCAAAACCTGTTTGCCCAGCACGGGGATCTCGAACTGTATAAGATAACGCCGTAAATATGTGTGTATGCTTCTTCTATCAAGACTTACAGCTATTTATATGAAGTTGTACAAAAACGCTTTATTTCGTCAAGACAGTTCGTTTCCTACGATTACATGCATTTGAATGGGGAACTCGCCCGAAACAAAGTATAGGTTTTCATTATGTGAATAACTTGAAAATCTTGGCTCAAACAGCTTCAAAACCTGTTTGCCCAGCACGGGGATCTTGAACTGTATAAGATAACGCCTTAAATATGTGTGTCTGAGTCGTCTATCAAAACTTACAGCTATTTATATGAAGTTGTACAAAAACGCTTTATTTCGTCAAGACAGTGCGTTTCCTACGATTACATGCATTTGAATGGGGAACTCGCCCGAAACAAAGTATAGGTTTTCATTATGTGAATAACTTGAAAATCTTAGCTCAAACAGCTTCAAAACCTGTTTGCCCAGCACGGGGATCTTGAACTGTATAAGATAACGCCGTAAATAAGTGTGTATGCTTCTTCTATCAAGACTTACAGCTATTTATATGAAGTTGTACAAAAACGCTTTATTTCGTCAAGACAGTGCGTTTCCTACGATTACATGCATTTGAATGGGGAACTCGCCCGAAACAAAGTATAGGTTTTCATTATGTGAATAACTTGAAAATCTTAGCTCAAACAGCTTCAAAACCTAATTGCCCAGCACGGGGATCTTGAACTGTATAAGATAAAGCCTTAAATATGTGTGTCTGAGTCGTCTATCAAAAATTACAGCTATTTATATGAAGTTGTACAAAAACGCTTTATTTCGTCAAGACAGTGCGTTTCCTACGATTACATGCATTTGAATGGGGAACTCGCCCGAAACAAAGTATAGGTTTTCATTATGTGAATAACTTGAAAATCTTAGCTCAAACAGCTTCAAAACCTGTTTGCCCAGCACGGGGATCTTGAACTGTATAAGATAAAGCCTTAAATATGTGTGTCTGAGTCGTTTATCAAAACTTACAGCTATTTATATGAAGTTGTACAAAAACGCTTTATTTCGTCAAGACAGTGCGTTTCCTACGATTACATGCATTTGAATGGGGAACTCGCCCGAAACAAAGTATAGGTTTTCATTATGTGAATAACTTGAAAATCTTAGCTCAAACAGCTTCAAAACCTAATTGCCCAGCACGGGGATCTTGAACTGTATAAGAGAAAGCCTTAAATATGTGTGTCTGAGTCGTCTATCAAAAATTACAGCTATTTATATGAAGTTGTACAAAAACGCTTTATTTCGTCAAGACAGTGCGTTTCCTACGATTACATGCATTTGAATGGGGAACTCGCCCGAAACAAAGTATAGGTTTTCATTATGTGAATAACTTGAAAATCTTAGCTCAAACAGCTTCAAAACCTGTTTGTCCAGCACGGGGATCTTGAACTGTATAAGATAACGCCGTAAATAAGTGTGTATGCTTCTTCTATCAAGACTTACAGCTATTTATATGAAGTTGTACAAAAACGCTTTATTTCGTCAAGACAGTGCGTTTCCTACGATTACATGCATTTGAATGGGGAACTCGCCCGAAACAAAGTATAGGTTTTCATTATGTGAATAACTTGAAAATCTTAGCTCAAACAGCTTCAAAACCTGTTTGCCCAGCACGGGGATCTTGAACTGTATAAGATAAAGCCTTAAATATGTGTGTCTGAGTCGTCTATCAAAACTTACAGCTATTTATATGAAGTTGTACAAAAACGCTTTATTTCGTCAAGACAGTGCGTTTCCTACGATTACATGCATTTGAATGGGGAACTCGCCCGAAACAAAGTATAGGTTTTCATTATGTGAATAACTTGAAAATCTTAGCTCAAACAGCTTCAAAACCTGTTTGCCCAGCACGGGGATCTTGAACTGTATAAGATAACGCCGTAAATAAGTGTGTATGCTTCTTCTATCAAGACTTACAGCTATTTATATGAAGTTGTACAAAAACGCTTTATTTCGTCAAGACAGTGCGTTTCCTACGATTACATGCATTTGAATGGGGAACTCGCCCGAAACAAAGTATAGGTTTTCATTATGTGAATAACTTGAAAATCTTAGCTCAAACAGCTTCAAAACCTAATTGCCCACCACGGGGATCTTGAACTGTATAAGATAACGCCTTAAATATGTGTGTATGCTTCTTCTATCAAGACTTACAGCTATTTATATGAAGTTGTACAAAAACGCTTTATTTCGTCAAGACAGTGCGTTTCCTACGATTACATGCATTTGAATGGGGGAACTCGCCCGAAACAAAGTATAGGTTTTCATTATGTGAATAACTTGAAAATCTTAGCTCAAACAGCTTCAAAACCTGTTTGCCCAGCACGGGGATCCTGAACTGTATTAGATAACGCCTTAAATATGTGTGTCTGAGTGGTCTATCAAAACTTACAGCTATTTATATGAAGTTGTACAAAAACGCTTTATTTCGTCAAGACAGTGCGTTTCCTACGATTACATGCATTTGAATGGGGGAATATGCCCAAAACAAAGTATAGGTTTTCATTATGTGAATAACTTGAAAATCTTAGCTCAAACAGCTTCAAAACCTGTTTGTCCAGCACGGAGATCTTGAATTGTATAAGATAACGCCGTAAATATGTGTGTCTGACTCTTCTATCAAGACTTAGAGCTATTTTTATGAAGTTGTACAAAAACGCTTTATTTCGTCAAGACAGTGCGTGTCCTACGATTACATGCATTTGAACGGGGGAATGCGGCCGAAACAAAGTATAGGTTTTCATTATGTGAATAACTTGAAAATCTTAGCTCAAACAGCTTCAAAACCTGTTTGTCCAGCACGGGGATCTTGAACTGTATAAGATAACGCCTTAAATATGTGTGTCTGAGTCGTCTATCAAGACTTACAGCTATTTATATGAAGTTGTACAAAAACGCTTTATTTCGTGAAGACAGTGCGTTTCCTACGATTACATGCATTTGAATGGGGAACTCGCCCGAAACAAAGTATAGGTTTTCATTATGTGAATAACTTGAAAATCTTAGCTCAAACAGCTTCAAAACCTGTTTGTCCAGCACGGAGATCTTGAATTGTATAAGATAACGCCGTAAATATGTGTGTCTGACTCTTCTATCAAGACTTACAGCTATTTTTATGAAGTTGTACAAAAACGCTTTATTTCGTCAAGACAGTGCGTGTCCTACGATTACATGCATTTGAATGGGGGAATTTTGCCGAAACAAAGTATAGGTTTTCATTATGTGAATAACTTGAAAAACTTAGCTCAAACAGCTTCAAAACCTGTTTGCCCAGCACGGGGATCTTGAACTGTATAAGATAACGCCTTAAATATGTGTGTATGCTTCTTCTATCAAGACTTACAGCTATTTATATGAAGTTGTACAAAAACGCTTTATTTCGTCAAGACAGTGCGTTTCCAACGATTACATGCATTTGAATGGGGAACTCGCCCGAAACAAAGTATAGGTTTTCATTATGTGAATAACTTGAAAATCTTAGCTCAAACAGCTTCAAAACCTGTTTGCCCAGCACGGGGATCTTGAACTGTATAAGATAACGCCGTAAATAAGTGTGTATGCTTCTTCTATCAAGACTTACAGCTATTTATATGAAGTTGTACAAAAACGCTTTATTTCGTCAAGACAGTGCGTTTCCTACGATTACATGCATTTGAATGGGGAACTCGCCCGAAACAAAGTATAGGTTTTCATTATGTGAATAACTTGAAAATCTTAGCTCAAACAGCTTCAAAACCTAATTGCCCAGCACGGGGATCTTGAACTGTATAAGATAAAGCCTTAAATATGTGTGTCTGAGTCGTCTATCAAAAATTACAGCTATTTATATGAAGTTGTACAAAAACGCTTTATTTCGTCAAGACAGTGCGTTTCCTACGATTACATGCATTTGAATGGGGAACTCGCCCGAAACAAAGTATAGGTTTTCATCATGTGAATAACTTGAAAATCTTAGCTCAAACAGCTTCAAAACCTGTTTGCCCAGCACGGGGATCTTGAACTGTATAAGATAAAGCCTTAAATATGTGTGTATGCTTCTTCTATCAAGACTTACAGCTATTTATATGAAGTTGTACAAAAACGCTTTATTTCGTCAAGACAGTGCGTTTCCTACGATTACATGCATTTGAATGGGGAACTCGCCCGAAACAAAGTATAGGTTTTCATTATGTGAATAACTTGAAAATCTTAGCTCAAACAGCTTCAAAACCTGTTTGCCCAGCACGGGGATCTTGAACTGTATAAGATAAAGCCTTAAATATGTGTGTCTGAGTCGTCTATCAAAACTTACAGGTATTTATATGAAGTTGTACAAAAACGCTTTATTTTGTCAAGACAGTGCGTTTCCAACGATTACATGCATTTGAATGGGGAACTCGCCCGAAACAAAGTATAGGTTTTCATTATGTGAATAACTTGAAAATCTTAGCTCAAACAGCTTCAAAACCTGTTTGCCCAGCACGGGGATCTTGAACTGTATAAGATAAAGCCTTAAATATGTGTGTCTGAGTCGTCTATCAAAACTTACAGCTATTTATATGAAGTTGTACAAAAACGCTTTATTTCGTCAAGACAGTGCGTTTCCTACGATTACATGCATTTGAATGGGGAACTCGCCCGAAACAAAGTATAGGTTTTCATTATGTGAATAACTTGAAAAACTTAGCTCAAACAGCTTCAAAACCTGTTTGCCCAGCACGGGGATCTTGAACTGTATAAGATAACGCCTTAAATATGTGTGTATGCTTCTTCTATCAAGACTTACAGCTATTTATATGAAGTTGTACAAAAACGCTTTATTTCGTCAAGACAGTGCGTTTCCTACGATTACATGCATTTGAATGGGGAACTCGCCCGAAACAAAGTATAGGTTTTCATTATGTGAATAACTTGAAAATCTTAGCTCAAACAGCTTCAAAACCTGTTTGCCCAGCACGGGGATCTCGAACTGTATAAGATAACGCCGTAAATATGTGTGTATGCTTCTTCTATCAAGACTTACAGCTATTTATATGAAGTTGTACAAAAACGCTTTATTTCGTCAAGACAGTTCGTTTCCTACGATTACATGCATTTGAATGGGGAACTCGCCCGAAACAAAGTATAGGTTTTCATTATGTGAATAACTTGAAAATCTTGGCTCAAACAGCTTCAAAACCTGTTTGCCCAGCACGGGGATATTGAACTGTATAAGATAACGCCTTAAATATGTGTGTCTGAGTCGTCTATCAAAACTTACAGCTATTTATATGAAGTTGTACAAAAACGCTTTATTTCGTCAAGACAGTGCGTTTCCTACGATTACATGCATTTGAATGGGGAACTCGCCCGAAACAAAGTATAGGTTTTCATTATGTGAATAACTTGAAAATCTTAGCTCAAACAGCTTCAAAACCTGTTTGCCCAGCACGGGGATCTTGAACTGTATAAGATAACGCCGTAAATAAGTGTGTATGCTTCTTCTATCAAGACTTAAAGCTATTTATATGAAGTTGTACAAAAACGCTTTATTTCGTCAAGACAGTGCGTTTCCTACGATTACATGCATTTGAATGGGGAACTCGCCCGAAACAAAGTATAGGTTTTCATCATGTGAATAACTTGAAAATCTTAGCTCAAACAGCTTCAAAACCTGTTTGCCCAGCACGGGGATCTTGAACTGTATAAGATAACGACTTAAATATGTGTGTATGCTTCTTCTATCAAGACTTACAGCTATTTATATGAAGTTGTACAAAAACGCTTTATTTCGTCAAGACAGTGCGTTTCCTACGATTACATGCATTTGAATGGGGAACTCGCCCGAAACAAAGTATAGGTTTTCATTATGTGAATAACTTGAAAATCTTAGCTCAAACAGCTTCAAAACCTGTTTGCCCAGCACGGGGATCTTGAACTGTATAAGATAAAGCCTTAAATATGTGTGTCTGAGTCGTCTATCAAAACTTACAGGTATTTATATGAAGTTGTACAAAAACGCTTTATTTTGTCAAGACAGTGCGTTTCCAACGATTACATGCATTTGAATGGGGAACTCGCCCGAAACAAAGTATAGGTTTTCATTATGTGAATAACTTGAAAATCTTAGCTCAAACAGCTTCAAAACCTGTTTGCCCAGCACGGGGATCTTGAACTGTATAAGATAAAGCCTTAAATATGTGTGTCTGAGTCGTCTATCAAAACTTACAGCTATTTATATGAAGTTGTACAAAAACGCTTTATTTCGTCAAGACAGTGCGTTTCCTACGATTACATGCATTTGAATGGGGAACTCGCCCGAAACAAAGTATAGGTTTTCATTATGTGAATAACTTGAAAAACTTAGCTCAAACAGCTTCAAAACCTGTTTGCCCAGCACGGGGATCTTGAACTGTATAAGATAACGCCTTAAATATGTGTGTATGCTTCTTCTATCAAGACTTACAGCTATTTATATGAAGTTGTACAAAAACGCTTTATTTCGTCAAGACAGTGCGTTTCCAACGATTACATGCATTTGAATGGGGAACTCGCCCGAAACAAAGTATAGGTTTTCATTATGTGAATAACTTGAAAATCTTAGCTCAAACAGCTTCAAAACCTGTTTGCCCAGCACGGGGATCTCGAACTGTATAAGATAACGCCGTAAATATGTGTGTATGCTTCTTCTATCAAGACTTACAGCTATTTATATGAAGTTGTACAAAAACGCTTTATTTCGTCAAGACAGTTCGTTTCCTACGATTACATGCATTTGAATGGGGAACTCGCCTGAAACAAAGTATAGGTTTTCATTATGTGAATAACTTGAAAATCTTGGCTCAAACAGCTTCAAAACCTGTTTGCCCAGCACGGGGATATTGAACTGTATAAGATAACGCCTTAAATATGTGTGTCTGAGTCGTCTATCAAAACTTACAGCTATTTATATGAAGTTGTACAAAAACGCTTTATTTCGTCAAGACAGTGCGTTTCCTACGATTACATGCATTTGAATGGGGAACTCGCCCGAAACAAAGTATAGATTTTCATTATGTGAATAACTTGAAAATCTTAGCTCAAACAGCTTCAAAACCTGTTTGCCCAGCACGGGGATCTTGAACTGTATAAGATAACGCCGTAAATAAGTGTGTATGCTTCTTCTATCAAGACTTACAGCTATTTATATGAAGTTGTACAAAAACGCTTTATTTCGTCAAGACAGTGCGTTTCCTACGATTACATGCATTTGAATGGGGAACTCGCCCGAAACAAAGTATAGGTTTTCATTATGTGAATAACTTGAAAATCTTAGCTCAAACAGCTTCAAAACCTGTTTGCCCAGCACGGGGATCTTGAACTGTATAAGATAAAGCCTTAAATATGTGTGTCTGAGTCGTCTATCAAAACTTACAGCTATTTATATGAAGTTGTACAAAAACGCTTTATTTCGTCAAGACAGTGCGTTTCCTACGATTACATGCATTTGAATGGGGAACTCGCCCGAAACAAAGTATAGGTTTTCATTATGTGAATAACTTGAAAATCTTAGCTCAAACAGCTTCAAAACCTGTTTGCCCAGCACGGGGATCTTGAACTGTATAAGATAAAGCCTTAAATATGTGTGTCTGAGTCGTCTATCAAAACTTACAGCTATTTATATGAAGTTGTACAAAAACGCTTTATTTCGTCAAGACAGTGCGTTTCCTACGATTACATGCATTTGAATGGGGAACTCGCCCGAAACAAAGTATAGGTTTTCATTATGTGAATAACTTGAAAATCTTAGCTCAAACAGCTTCAAAACCTGTTTGCCCAGCACGGGGATCTTGAACTGTATAAGATAAAGCCTTAAATATGTGTGTCTGAGTCCTCTATCAAAACTTACAGCTATTTATATGAAGTTGTACAAAAACGCTTTATTTCGTCAAGACAGTGCGTTTCCTACGATTACATGCATTTGAATGGGGAACTCGCCCGAAACAAAGTATAGGTTTTCATTATGTGAATAACTTGAAAATCTTAGCTCAAACAGCTTCAAAACCTAATTGCCCAGCACGGGGATCTTGAACTGTATAAGATAACGCCTTAAATATGTGTGTATGCTTCTTCTATCAAGACTTACAGCTATTTATATGAAGTTGTACAAAAACGCTTTATTTCGTCAAGACAGTGCGTTTCCTACGATTACATGCATTTGAATGGGGGAACTCGCCCGAAACAAAGTATAGGTTTTCATTATGTGAATAACTTGAAAATCTTAGCTCAAACAGCTTCAAAACCTGTTTGCCCAGCACGGGGATCCTGAACTGTATTAGATAACGCCTTAAATATGTGTGTCTGAGTGGTCTATCAAAACTTACAGCTATTTATATGAAGTTGTACAAAAACGCTTTATTTCGTCAAGACAGTGCGTTTCCTACGATTACATGCATTTGAATGGGGGAATACGCCCAAAACAAAGTATAGGTTTTCATTATGTGAATAACTTGAAAATCTTAGCTCAAACAGCTTCAAAACCTGTTTGTCCAGCACGGAGATCTTGAATTGTATAAGATAACGCCGTAAATATGTGTGTCTGACTCTTCTATCAAGACTTACAGCTATTTTTATGAAGTTGTACAAAAACGCTTTATTTCGTCAAGACAGTGCGTGTCCTACGATTACATGCATTTGAACGGGGGAATGCGGCCGAAACAAAGTATAGGTTTTCATTATGTGAATAACTTGAAAATCTTAGCTCAAACAGCTTCAAAACCTGTTTGTCCAGCACGGGGATCTTGAACTGTATAAGATAACGCCTTAAATATGTGTGTCTGAGTCGTCTATCAAGACTTACAGCTATTTATATGAAGTTGTACAAAAACGCTTTATTTCGTCAAGACAGTGCGTGTCCTACGATTACATGCATTTGAACGGGGGAATGCGGCCGAAACAAAGTATAGGTTTTCATTATGTGAATAACTTGAAAATCTTAGCTCAAACAGCTTCAAAACCTGTTTGTCCAGCACGGGGATCTTGAACTGTATAAGATAACGCCTTAAATATGTGTGTCTGAGTCGTCTATCAAGACTTACAGCTATTTATATGAAGTTGTACAAAAACGCTTTATTTCGTCAAGACAGTGCGTTTCCTACGATTACATGCATTTGAATGGGGGAATACGCCCAAAACAAAGTATAGGTTTTCATTATGTGAATAACTTGAAAATCTTAGCTCAAACAGCTTCAAAACCTGTTTGCCCAGCACGGGGATCTTGAACTGTATAAGATAACGACTTAAATATGTGTGTATGCTTCTTCTATCAAGACTTACAGCTATTTATATGAAGTTGTACAAAAACGCTTTATTTCGTCAAGACAGTGCGTTTCCTACGATTACATGCATTTGAATGGGGGAACTCGCCCGAAACAAAGTATAGGTTTTCATTATGTGAATAACTTGAAAATCTTAGCTCAAACAGCTTCAAAACCTGTTTGTCCAGCACGGAGATCTTGAATTGTATAAGATAACGCCGTAAATATGTGTGTCTGACTCTTCTATCAAGACTTACAGCTATTTTTATGAAGTTGTACAAAAACGCTTTATTTCGTCAAGACAGTGCGTTTCCTACGATTACATGCATTTGAATGGGGAACTCGCCCGAAACAAAGTATAGGTTTTCATTATGTGAATAACTTGAAAATCTTAGCTCAAACAGCTTCAAAACCTGTTTGCCCAGCACGGGGATCTTGAACTGTATAAGATAACCCCTTAAATATGTGTGTCTGAGTCGTCTATCAAGACTTACAGCTATTTATATGAAGTTGTACAAAAACGCTTTATTTCGTCAAGACAGTGCGTTTCCTACGATTACATGCATTTGAATGGGGAACTCGCCCGAAACAAAGTATAGGTTTTCATTATGTGAATAACTTGAAAATCTTGGCTCAAACAGCTTCAAAACCTGTTTCCCTAGCACGGGGATCTTGAATTGTATAAGATAACGCCGTAAATATGTGTGTATGCTTCTTCTATCAAGACTAACAGCTATTTATATGAAGTTGTACAAAAACGCTTTATTTCGTCAAGACAGTGCGTTTCCTACGATTACATGCATTTGAATGGGGGAATTTTGCCGAAACAAAGTATAGGTTTTCATTATGTGAATAACTTGAAAATCTTAGCTCAAACAGCTTCAAAACCTGTTTGCCCAGCACGGGGATCTTGAACTGTATAAGATAACGCCTTAAATATGTGTGTATGCTTCTTCTATCAAGACTTACAGCTATTTATATGAAGTTGTACAAAAACGCTTTATTTCGTCAAGACAGTGCGTTTCCTACGATTACATGCATTTGAATGGGGGAATTTTGCCGAAACAAAGTATAGGTTTTCATTATGTGAATAACTTGAAAAACTTAGCTCAAACAGCTTCAAAACCTGTTTGCCCAGCACGGGGATCTTGAACTGTATAAGATAACGCCTTAAATATGTGTGTATGCTTCTTCTATCAAGACTTACAGCTATTTATATGAAGTTGTACAAAAACGCTTTATTTCGTCAAGACAGTGCGTTTCCAACGATTACATGCATTTGAATGGGGAACTCGCCCGAAACAAAGTATAGGTTTTCATTATGTGAATAACTTGAAAATCTTAGCTCAAACAGCTTCAAAACCTGTTTGCCCAGCACGGGGATCTTGAACTGTATAAGATAACGCCGTAAATAAGTGTGTATGCTTCTTCTATCAAGACTTACAGCTATTTATATGAAGTTGTACAAAAACGCTTTATTTCGTCAAGACAGTGCGTTTCCTACGATTACATGCATTTGAATGGGGAACTCGCCCGAAACAAAGTATAGGTTTTCATTATGTGAATAACTTGAAAATCTTAGCTCAAACAGCTTCAAAACCTAATTGCCCAGCACGGGGATCTTGAACTGTATAAGATAAAGCCTTAAATATGTGTGTCTGAGTCGTCTATCAAAAATTACAGCTATTTATATGAAGTTGTACAAAAACGCTTTATTTCGTCAAGACAGTGCGTTTCCTACGATTACATGCATTTGAATGGGGAACTCGCCCGAAACAAAGTATAGGTTTTCATCATGTGAATAACTTGAAAATCTTAGCTCAAACAGCTTCAAAACCTGTTTGCCCAGCACGGGGATCTTGAACTGTATAAGATAACGACTTAAATATGTGTGTATGCTTCTTCTATCAAGACTTACAGCTATTTATATGAAGTTGTACAAAAACGCTTTATTTCGTCAAGACAGTGCGTTTCCTACGATTACATGCATTTGAATGGGGAACTCGCCCGAAACAAAGTATAGGTTTTCATTATGTGAATAACTTGAAAATCTTAGCTCAAACAGCTTCAAAACCTGTTTGCCCAGCACGGGGATCTTGAACTGTATAAGATAACGCCTTAAATATGTGTGTATGCTTCTTCTATCAAGACTTACAGCTATTTATATGAAGTTGTACAAAAACGCTTTATTTCGTCAAGACAGTGCGTTTCCAACGATTACATGCATTTGAATGGGGAACTCGCCCGAAACAAAGTATAGGTTTTCATTATGTGAATAACTTGAAAATCTTAGCTCAAACAGCTTCAAAACCTAATTGCCCAGCACGGGGATCTTGAACTGTATAAGATAAAGCCTTAAATATGTGTGTCTGAGTCGTCTATCAAAACTTACAGCTATTTATATGAAGTTGTACAAAAACGCTTTATTTCGTCAAGACAGTGCGTTTCCTACGATTACATGCATTTGAATGGGGAACTCGCCCGAAACAAAGTATAGGTTTTCATTATGTGAATAACTTGAAAAACTTAGCTCAAACAGCTTCAAAACCTGTTTGCCCAGCACGGGGATCTTGAACTGTATAAGATAACGCCTTAAATATGTGTGTATGCTTCTTCTATCAAGACTTACAGCTATTTATATGAAGTTGTACAAAAACGCTTTATTTCGTCAAGACAGTTCGTTTCCTACGATTACATGCATTTGAATGGGGAACTCGCCCGAAACAAAGTATAGGTTTTCATTATGTGAATAACTTGAAAATCTTAGCTCAAACAGCTTCAAAACCTGTTTGCCCAGCACGGGGATATTGAACTGTATAAGATAACGCCTTAAATATGTGTGTCTGAGTCGTCTATCAAAACTTACAGCTATTTATATGAAGTTGTACAAAAACGCTTTATTTCGTCAAGACAGTGCGTTTCCTACGATTACATGCATTTGAATGGGGAACTCGCCCGAAACAAAGTATAGGTTTTCATTATGTGAATAACTTGAAAATCTTAGCTCAAACAGCTTCAAAACCTGTTTGCCCAGCACGGGGATCTTGAACTGTATAAGATAACGACGTAAATAAGTGTGTATGCTTCTTCTATCAAGACTTACAGCTATTTATATGAAGTTGTACAAAAACGCTTTATTTCGTCAAGACAGTGCGTTTCCTACGATTACATGCATTTGAATGGGGAACTCGCCCGAAACAAAGTATAGGTTTTCATTATGTGAATAACTTGAAAATCTTAGCTCAAACAGCTTCAAAACCTAATTGCCCAGCACGGGGATCTTGAACTGTATAAGATAAAGCCTTAAATATGTGTGTCTGAGTCGTCTATCAAAACTTACAGCTATTTATATGAAGTTGTACAAAAACGCTTTATTTCGTCAAGACAGTGCGTTTCCTACGATTACATGCATTTGAATGGGGAACTCGCCCGAAACAAAGTATAGGTTTTCATTATGTGAATAACTTGAAAATCTTAGCTCAAACAGCTTCAAAACCTGTTTGCCCAGCACGGGGATCTTGAACTGTATAAGATAAAGCCTTAAATATGTGTGTCTGAGTCGTCTATCAAAACTTACAGCTATTTATATGAAGTTGTACAAAAACGCTTTATTTCGTCAAGACAGTGCGTTTCCTACGATTACATGCATTTGAATGGGGAACTCGCCCGAAACAAAGTATAGGTTTTCATTATGTGAATAACTTGAAAATCTTAGCTCAAACAGCTTCAAAACCTGTTTGCCCAGCACGGGGATCTTGAACTGTATAAGATAAAGCCTTAAATATGTGTGTCTGAGTCGTCTATCAAAACTTACAGCTATTTATATGAAGTTGTACAAAAACGCTTTATTTCGTCAAGACAGTGCGTTTCCTACGATTACATGCATTTGAATGGGGAACTCGCCCGAAACAAAGTATAGGTTTTCATTATGTGAATAACTTGAAAATCTTAGCTCAAACAGCTTCAAAACCTGTTTGCCCAGAACGGGGATCTTGAACTGTATAAGATAAAGCCTTAAATATGTGTGTCTGAGTCGTCTATCAAAACTTACAGCTATTTATATGAAGTTGTACAAAAACGCTTTATTTCGTCAAGACAGTGTGTTTCCTACGATTACATGCATTTGAATGGGGAACTCGCCCGAAACAAAGTATAGGTTTTCATTATGTGAATAACTTTAAAATCTTAGCTCAAACAGCTTCAAAACCTAATTGCCCAGCACGGGGATCTTGAACTGTATAAGATAAAGCCTTAAATATGTGTGTCTGAGTCGTCTATCAAAAATTACAGCTATTTATATGAAGTTGTACAAAAACGCTTTATTTCGTCAAGACAGTGCGTTTCCTACGATTACATGCATTTGAATGGGGAACTCGCCCGAAACAAAGTATAGGTTTTCATTATGTGAATAACTTGAAAATCTTAGCTCAAACAGCTTCAAAACCTGTTTGCCCAGCACGGGGATCTTGAACTGTATAAGATAAAGCCTTAAATATGTGTGTCTGAGTCGTCTATCAAAACTTACAGCTATTTATATGAAGTTGTACAAAAACGCTTTATTTCGTCAAGACAGTGCGTTTCCTACGATTACATGCATTTGAATGGGGAACTCGCCCGAAACAAAGTATAGGTTTTCATTATGTGAATAACTTGAAAATCTTAGCTCAAACAGCTTCAAAACCTGTTTGTCCAGCACGGGGATCTTGAACTGTATAAGATAACGCCGTAAATAAGTGTGTATGCTTCTTCTATCAAGACTTACAGCTATTTATATGAAGTTGTACAAAAACGCTTTATTTCGTCAAGACAGTGCGTTTCCTACGATTACATGCATTTGAATGGGGAACTCGCCCGAAACAAAGTATAGGTTTTCATTATGTGAATAACTTGAAAATCTTAGCTCAAACAGCTTCAAAACCTGTTTGCCCAGCACGGGGATCTTGAACTGTATAAGATAAAGCCTTAAATATGTGTGTCTGAGTCGTCTATCAAAACTTACAGCTATTTATATGAAGTTGTACAAAAACGCTTTATTTCGTCAAGACAGTGCGTTTCCTACGATTACATGCATTTGAATGGGGAACTCGCCCGAAACAAAGTATAGGTTTTCATTATGTGAATAACTTGAAAATCTTAGCTCAAACAGCTTCAAAACCTGTTTGTCCAGCACGGAGATCTTGAATTGTATAAGATAACGCCGTAAATATGTGTGTCTGACTCTTCTATCAAGACTTACAGCTATTTTTATGAAGTTGTACAAAAACGCTTTATTTCGTCAAGACAGTGCGTGTCCTACGATTACATGCATTTGAACGGGGGAATGTGGCCGAAACAAAGTATAGGTTTTCATTATGTGAATAACTTGAAAATCTTAGCTCAAACAGCTTCAAAACCTGTTTGTCCAGCACGGGGATCTTGAACTGTATAAGATAACCCCTTAAATATGTGTGTCTGAGTCGTCTATCAAGACTTACAGCTATTTATATGAAGTTGTACAAAAACGCTTTATTTCGTCAAGACAGTGCGTTTCCTACGATTACATGCATTTGAATGGGGAACTCGCCCGAAACAAAGTATAGGTTTTCATTATGTGAATAACTTGAAAATCTTGGCTCAAACAGCTTCAAAACCTGTTTGCCCAGCACGGGGATCTTGAACTGTATAAGATAACGCCTTAAATATGTGTGTATGCTTCTTCTATCAAGACTTACAGCTATTTATATGAAGTTGTACAAAAACGCTTTATTTCGTCAAGACAGTGCGTTTCCAACGATTACATGCATTTGAATGGGGAACTCGCCCGAAACAAAGTATAGGTTTTCATTATGTGAATAACTTGAAAATCTTAGCTCAAACAGCTTCAAAACCTGTTTGCCCAGCACGGGGATCTTGAACTGTATAAGATAACGCCGTAAATAAGTGTGTATGCTTCTTCTATCAAGACTTACAGCTATTTATATGAAGTTGTACAAAAACGCTTTATTTCGTCAAGACAGTGCGTTTCCTACGATTACATGCATTTGAATGGGGAACTCGCCCGAAACAAAGTATAGGTTTTCATTATGTGAATAACTTGAAAATCTTAGCTCAAACAGCTTCAAAACCTAATTGCCCAGCACGGGGATCTTGAACTGTATAAGATAAAGCCTTAAATATGTGTGTCTTAGTCGTCTATCAAAAATTACAGCTATTTATATGAAGTTGTACAAAAACGCTTTATTTCGTCAAGACAGTGCGTTTCCTACGATTACATGCATTTGAATGGGGAACTCGCCCGAAACAAAGTATAGGTTTTCATCATGTGAATAACTTGAAAATCTTAGCTCAAACAGCTTCAAAACCTGTTTGCCCAGCACGGGGATCTTGAACTTTATAAGATAACGACTTAAATATGTGTGTATGCTTCTTCTATCAAGACTTACAGCTATTTATATGAAGTTGTACAAAAACGCTTTATTTCGTCAAGACAGTGCGTTTCCTACGATTACATGCATTTGAATGGGGAACTCGCCCGAAACAAAGTATAGGTTTTCATTATGTGAATAACTTGAAAATCTTAGCTCAAACAGCTTCAAAACCTGTTTGCCCAGCACGGGGATCTTGAACTGTATAAGATAAAGCCTTAAATATGTGTGTCTGAGTCGTCTATCAAAACTTACAGGTATTTATATGAAGTTGTACAAAAACGCTTTATTTCGTCAAGACAGTGCGTTTCCAACGATTACATGCATTTGAATGGGGAACTCGCCCGAAACAAAGTATAGGTTTTCATTATGTGAATAACTTGAAAATCTTAGCTCAAACAGCTTCAAAACCTGTTTGCCCAGCACGGGGATCTTGAACTGTATAAGATAAAGCCTTAAATATGTGTGTCTGAGTCGTCTATCAAAACTTACAGCTATTTATATGAAGTTGTACAAAAACGCTTTATTTCGTCAAGACAGTGCGTTTCCTACGATTACATGCATTTGAATGGGGAACTCGCCCGAAACAAAGTATAGGTTTTCATTATGTGAATAACTTGAAAAACTTAGCTCAAACAGCTTCAAAACCTGTTTGCCCAGCACGGGGATCTTGAACTGTATAAGATAACGCCTTAAATATGTGTGTATGCTTCTTCTATCAAGACTTACAGCTATTTATATGAAGTTGTACAAAAACGCTTTATTTCGTCAAGACAGTGCGTTTCCAACGATTACATGCATTTGAATGGGGAACTCGCCCGAAACAAAGAATAGGTTTTCATTATGTGAATAACTTGAAAATCTTAGCTCAAACAGCTTCAAAACCTGTTTGCCCAGCACGGGGATCTCGAACTGTATAAGATAACGCCGTAAATATGTGTGTATGCTTCTTCTATCAAGACTTACAGCTATTTATATGAAGTTGTACAAAAACGCTTTATTTCGTCAAGACAGTTCGTTTCCTACGATTACATGCATTTGAATGGGGAACTCGCCCGAAACAAAGTATAGGTTTTCATTATGTGAATAACTTGAAAATCTTGGCTCAAACAGCTTCAAAACCTGTTTGCCCAGCACGGGGATCTTGAACTGTATAAGATAACGCCTTAAATATGTGTGTCTGAGTCGTCTATCAAAACTTACAGCTATTTATATGAAGTTGTACAAAAACGCTTTATTTCGTCAAGACAGTGCGTTTCCTACGATTACATGCATTTGAATGGGGAACTCGCCCGAAACAAAGTATAGGTTTTCATTATGTGAATAACTTGAAAATCTTAGCTCAAACAGCTTCAAAACCTGTTTGCCCAGAACGGGGATCTTGAACTGTATAAGATAAAGCCTTAAATATGTGTGTCTGAGTCGTCTATCAAAACTTACAGCTATTTATATGAAGTTGTACAAAAACGCTTTATTTCGTCAAGACAGTGCGTTTCCTACGATTACATGCATTTGAATGGGGAACTCGCCCGAAACAAAGTATAGGTTTTCATTATGTGAATAACTTGAAAATCTTAGCTCAAACAGCTTCAAAACCTGTTTGTCCAGCACGGAGATCTTGAATTGTATAAGATAACGCCGTAAATATGTGTGTCTGACTCTTCTATCAAGACTTACAGCTATTTTTATGAAGTTGTACAAAAACGCTTTATTTCGTCAAGACAGTGCGTGTCCTACGATTACATGCATTTGAACGGGGGAATGTGGCCGAAACAAAGTATAGGTTTTCATTATGTGAATAACTTGAAAATCTTAGCTCAAACAGCTTCAAAACCTGTTTGTCCAGCACGGGGATCTTGAACTGTATAAGATAACCCCTTAAATATGTGTGTCTGAGTCGTCTATCAAGACTTACAGCTATTTATATGAAGTTGTACAAAAACGCTTTATTTCGTCAAGACAGTGCGTTTCCTACGATTACATGCATTTGAATGGGGAACTCGCCCGAAACAAAGTATAGGTTTTCATTAAGTGAATAACTTGAAAATCTTGGCTCAAACAGCTTCAAAACCTGTTTGCCCAGCACGGGGATCTTGAACTGTATAAGATAACGCCTTAAATATGTGTGTATGCTTCTTCTATCAAGACTTACAGCTATTTATATGAAGTTGTACAAAAACGCTTTATTTCGTCAAGACAGTGCGTTTCCAACGATTACATGCATTTGAATGGGGAACTCGCCCGAAACAAAGTATAGGTTTTCATTATGTGAATAACTTGAAAATCTTAGCTCAAACAGCTTCAAAACCTGTTTGCCCAGCACGGGGATCTTGAACTGTATAAGATAACGCCGTAAATAAGTGTGTATGCTTCTTCTATCAAGACTTACAGCTATTTATATGAAGTTGTACAAAAACGCTTTATTTCGTCAAGACAGTGCGTTTCCTACGATTACATGCATTTGAATGGGGAACTCGCCCGAAACAAAGTATAGGTTTTCATTATGTGAATAACTTGAAAATCTTAGCTCAAACAGCTTCAAAACCTAATTGCCCAGGACGGGGATCTTGAACTGTATAAGATAAAGCCTTAAATATGTGTGTCTTAGTCGTCTATCAAAAATTACAGCTATTTATATGAAGTTGTACAAAAACGCTTTATTTCGTCAAGACAGTGCGTTTCCTACGATTACATGCATTTGAATGGGGAACTCGCCCGAAACAAAGTATAGGTTTTCATTATGTGAATAACTTGAAAATCTTAGCTCAAACAGCTTCAAAACCTGTTTGCCCAGCACGGGGATCTTGAACTGTATAAGATAAAGCCTTAAATATGTGTGTCTGAGTCGTCTATCAAAACTTACAGCTATTTATATGAAGTTGTACAAAAACGCTTTATTTCGTCAAGACAGTGCGTTTCCAACGATTACATGCATTTGAATGGGGAACTCGCCCGAAACAAAGTATAGGTTTTCATTATGTGAATAACTTGAAAATCTTAGCTCAAACAGCTTCAAAACCTGTTTGCCCAGCACGGGGATCTCGAACTGTATAAGATAACGCCGTAAATATGTGTGTATGCTTCTTCTATCAAGACTTACAGCTATTTATATGAAGTTGTACAAAAACGCTTTATTTCGTCAAGACAGTTCGTTTCCTACGATTACATGCATTTGAATGGGGAACTCGCCCGAAACAAAGTATAGGTTTTCATTATGTGAATAACTTGAAAATCTTGGCTCAAACAGCTTCAAAACCTGTTTGCCCAGCACGGGGATCTTGAACTGTATAAGATAACGCCTTAAATATGTGTGTCTGAGTCGTCTATCAAAACTTACAGCTATTTATATGAAGTTGTACAAAAACGCTTTATTTCGTCAAGACAGTGCGTTTCCTACGATTACATGCATTTGAATGGGGAACTCGCCCGAAACAAAGTATAGGTTTTCATTATGTGAATAACTTGAAAATCTTAGCTCAAACAGCTTCAAAACCTGTTTGCCCAGCACGGGGATCTTGAACTGTATAAGATAACGCCGTAAATAAGTGTGTATGCTTCTTCTATCAAGACTTACAGCTATTTATATGAAGTTGTACAAAAACGCTTTATTTCGTCAAGACAGTGCGTTTCCTACGATTACATGCATTTGAATGGGGAACTCGCCCGAAACAAAGTATAGGTTTTCATTAAGTGAATAACTTGAAAATCTTGGCTCAAACAGCTTCAAAACCTGTTTGCCCAGCACGGGGATCTTGAACTGTATAAGATAACGCCTTAAATATGTGTGTATGCTTCTTCTATCAAGACTTACAGCTATTTATATGAAGTTGTACAAAAACGCTTTATTTCGTCAAGACAGTGCGTTTCCAACGATTACATGCATTTGAATGGGGAACTCGCCCGAAACAAAGTATAGGTTTTCATTATGTGAATAACTTGAAAATCTTAGCTCAAACAGCTTCAAAACCTGTTTGCCCAGCACGGGGATCTTGAACTGTATAAGATAACGCCGTAAATAAGTGTGTATGCTTCTTCTATCAAGACTTACAGCTATTTATATGAAGTTGTACAAAAACGCTTTATTTCGTCAAGACAGTGCGTTTCCTACGATTACATGCATTTGAATGGGGAACTCGCCCGAAACAAAGTATAGGTTTTCATTATGTGAATAACTTGAAAATCTTAGCTCAAACAGCTTCAAAACCTAATTGCCCAGCACGGGGATCTTGAACTGTATAAGATAAAGCCTTAAATATGTGTGTCTTAGTCGTCTATCAAAAATTACAGCTATTTATATGAAGTTGTACAAAAACGCTTTATTTCGTCAAGACAGTGCGTTTCCTACGATTACATGCATTTGAATGGGGAACTCGCCCGAAACAAAGTATAGGTTTTCATTATGTGAATAACTTGAAAATCTTAGCTCAAACAGCTTCAAAACCTGTTTGCCCAGCACGGGGATCTTGAACTGTATAAGATAAAGCCTTAAATATGTGTGTCTGAGTCGTCTATCAAAACTTACAGCTATTTATATGAAGTTGTACAAAAACGCTTTATTTCGTCAAGACAGTGCGTTTCCAACGATTACATGCATTTGAATGGGGAACTCGCCCGAAACAAAGTATAGGTTTTCATTATGTGAATAACTTGAAAATCTTAGCTCAAACAGCTTCAAAACCTGTTTGCCCAGCACGGGGATCTCGAACTGTATAAGATAACGCCGTAAATATGTGTGTATGCTTCTTCTATCAAGACTTACAGCTATTTATATGAAGTTGTACAAAAACGCTTTATTTCGTCAAGACAGTTCGTTTCCTACGATTACATGCATTTGAATGGGGAACTCGCCCGAAACAAAGTATAGGTTTTCATTATGTGAATAACTTGAAAATCTTGGCTCAAACAGCTTCAAAACCTGTTTGCCCAGCACGGGGATCTTGAACTGTATAAGATAACGCCTTAAATATGTGTGTCTGAGTCGTCTATCAAAACTTACAGCTATTTATATGAAGTTGTACAAAAACGCTTTATTTCGTCAAGACAGTGCGTTTCCTACGATTACATGCATTTGAATGGGGAACTCGCCCGAAACAAAGTATAGGTTTTCATTATGTGAATAACTTGAAAATCTTAGCTCAAACAGCTTCAAAACCTGTTTGCCCAGCACGGGGATCTTGAACTGTATAAGATAACGCCGTAAATAAGTGTGTATGCTTCTTCTATCAAGACTTACAGCTATTTATATGAAGTTGTACAAAAACGCTTTATTTCGTCAAGACAGTGCGTTTCCTACGATTACATGCATTTGAATGGGGAACTCGCCCGAAACAAAGTATAGGTTTTCATTATGTGAATAACTTGAAAATCTTAGCTCAAACAGCTTCAAAACCTAATTGCCCAGCACGGGGATCTTGAACTGTATAAGATAAAGCCTTAAATATGTGTGTCTGAGTCGTCTATCAAAAATTACAGCTATTTATATGAAGTTGTACAAAAACGCTTTATTTCGTCAAGACAGTGCGTTTCCTACGATTACATGCATTTGAATGGGGAACTCGCCCGAAAAAAAGTATAGGTTTTCATTATGTGAATAACTTGAAAATCTTAGCTCAAACAGCTTCAAAACCTGTTTGCCCAGCACGGGGATCTTGAACTGTATAAGATAAAGCCTTAAATATGTGTGTCTGAGTCGTCTATCAAAACTTACAGCTATTTATATGAAGTTGTACAAAAACGCTTTATTTCGTCAAGACAGTGCGTTTCCTACGATTACATGCATTTGAATGGGGAACTCGCCCGAAACAAAGTATAGGTTTTCATTATGTGAATAACTTGAAAATCTTAGCTCAAACAGCTTCAAAACCTGTTTGCCCAGAACGGGGATCTTGAACTGTATAAGATAAAGCCTTAAATATGTGTGTCTGAGTCGTCTATCAAAACTTACAGCTATTTATATGAAGTTGTACAAAAACGCTTTATTTCGTCAAGACAGTGCGTTTCCTACGATTACATGCATTTGAATGGGGAACTCGCCCGAAACAAAGTATAGGTTTTCATTATGTGAATAACTTGAAAATCTTAGCTCAAACAGCTTCAAAACCTGTTTGCCCAGCACGGGGATCTTGAACTGTATAAGATAACGCCGTAAATAAGTGTGTATGCTTCTTCTATCAAGACTTACAGCTATTTATATGAAGTTGTACAAAAACGCTTTATTTCGTCAAGACAGTGCGTTTCCTACGATTACATGCATTTGAATGGGGAACTCGCCCGAAACAAAGTATAGGTTTTCATTATGTGAATAACTTGAAAATCTTAGCTCAAACAGCTTCAAAACCTGTTTGCCCAGCACGGGGATCTTGAACTGTATAAGATAACGCCGTAAATAAGTGTGTATGCTTCTTCTATCAAGACTTACAGCTATTTTTATGAAGTTGTACAAAAACGCTTTATTTCGTCAAGACAGTGCGTGTCCTACGATTACATGCATTTGAACGGGGGAATGCGGCCGAAACAAAGTATAGGTTTTCATTATGTGAATAACTTGAAAATCTTAGCTCAAACAGCTTCAAAACCTGTTTGTCCAGCACGGGGATCTTGAACTGTATAAGATAACGCCTTAAATATGTGTGTCTGAGTCGTCTATCAAGACTTACAGCTATTTATATGAAGTTGTACAAAAACGCTTTATTTCGTCAAGACAGTGCGTTTCCTACGATTACATGCATTTGAATGGGGAACTCGCCCGAAACAAAGTATAGGTTTTCATTATGTGAATAACTTGAAAATCTTAGCTCAAACAGCTTCAAAACCTGTTTGTCCAGCACGGAGATCTTGAATTGTATAAGATAACGCCGTAAATATGTGTGTCTGACTCTTCTATCAAGACTTACAGCTATTTTTATGAAGTTGTACAAAAACGCTTTATTTCGTCAAGACAGTGCGTGTCCTACGATTACATGCATTTGAACGGGGGAATGTGGCCGAAACAAAGTATAGGTTTTCATTATGTGAATAACTTGAAAATCTTAGCTCAAACAGCTTCAAAACCTGTTTGTCCAGCACGGGGATCTTGAACTGTATAAGATAACCCCTTAAATATGTGTGTCTGAGTCGTCTATCAAGACTTACAGCTATTTATATGAAGTTGTACAAAAACGCTTTATTTCGTCAAGACAGTGCGTTTCCTACGATTACATGCATTTGAATGGGGAACTCGCCCGAAACAAAGTATAGGTTTTCATTATGTGAATAACTTGAAAATCTTGGCTCAAACAGCTTCAAAACCTGTTTCCCTAGCACGGGGATCTTGAATTGTATAAGATAACGCCGTAAATATGTGTGTATGCTTCTTCTATCAAGACTAACAGCTATTTATATGAAGTTGTACAAAAACGCTTTATTTCGTCAAGACAGTGCGTTTCCTACGATTACATGCATTTGAATGGGGGAATTTTGCCGAAACAAAGTATAGGTTTTCATTATGTGAATAACTTGAAAATCTTAGCTCAAACAGCTTCAAAACCTGTTTGCCCAGCACGGGGATCTTGAACTGTATAAGATAACGCCTTAAATATGTGTGTATGCTTCTTCTATCAAGACTTACAGCTATTTATATGAAGTTGTACAAAAACGCTTTATTTCGTCAAGACAGTGCGTTTCCTACGATTACATGCATTTGAATGGGGGAATTTTGCCGAAACAAAGTATAGGTTTTCATTATGTGAATAACTTGAAAAACTTAGCTCAAACAGCTTCAAAACCTGTTTGCCCAGCACGGGGATCCTGAACTGTATTAGATAACGCCTTAAATATGTGTGTCTGAGTGGTCTATCAAAACTTACAGCTATTTATATGAAGTTGTACAAAAACGCTTTATTTCGTCAAGACAGTGCGTTTCCTACGATTACATGCATTTGAATGGGGAACTCGCCCGAAACAAAGTATAGGTTTTCATTATGTGAATAACTTGAAAATCTTAGCTCAAACAGCTTCAAAACCTGTTTGTCCAGCACGGGGATCTTGAACTGTATAAGATAACGCCTTAAATATGTGTGTCTGAGTCGTCTATCAAGACTTACAGCTATTTATATGAAGTTGTACAAAAACGCTTTATTTCGTCAAGACAGTGCGTTTCCTACGATTACATGCATTTGAATGGGGAACTCGCCCGAAACAAAGTATAGGTTTTCATTATGTGAATAACTTGAAAATCTTAGCTCAAACAGCTTCAAAACCTGTTTGTCCAGCACGGAGATCTTGAATTGTATAAGATAACGCCGTAAATATGTGTGTCTGACTCTTCTATCAAGACTTACAGCTATTTTTATGAAGTTGTACAAAAACGCTTTATTTCGTCAAGACAGTGCGTGTCCTACGATTACATGCATTTGAACGGGGGAATGTGGCCGAAACAAAGTATAGGTTTTCATTATGTGAATAACTTGAAAATCTTAGCTCAAACAGCTTCAAAACCTGTTTGTCCAGCACGGGGATCTTGAACTGTATAAGATAACCCCTTAAATATGTGTGTCTGAGTCGTCTATCAAGACTTACAGCTATTTATATGAAGTTGTACAAAAACGCTTTATTTCGTCAAGACAGTGCGTTTCCTACGATTACATGCATTTGAATGGGGAACTCGCCCGAAACAAAGTATAGGTTTTCATTATGTGAATAACTTGAAAATCTTGGCTCAAACAGCTTCAAAACCTGTTTCCCTAGCACGGGGATCTTGAATTGTATAAGATAACGCCGTAAATATGTGTGTATGCTTCTTCTATCAAGACTAACAGCTATTTATATGAAGTTGTACAAAAACGCTTTATTTCGTCAAGACAGTGCGTTTCCTACGATTACATGCATTTGAATGGGGGAATTTTGCCGAAACAAAGTATAGGTTTTCATTATGTGAATAACTTGAAAATCTTAGCTCAAACAGCTTCAAAACCTGTTTGCCCAGCACGGGGATCTTGAACTTTATAAGATAACGCCTTAAATATGTGTGTATGCTTCTTCTATCAAGACTTACAGCTATTTATATGAAGTTGTACAAAAACGCTTTATTTCGTCAAGACAGTGCGTTTCCTACGATTACATGCATTTGAATGGGGGAATTTTGCCGAAACAAAGTATAGGTTTTCATTATGTGAATAACTTGAAAAACTTAGCTCAAACAGCTTCAAAACCTGTTTGCCCAGCACGGGGATCTTGAACTGTATAAGATAACGCCTTAAATATGTGTGTATGCTTCTTCTATCAAGACTTACAGCTATTTATATGAAGTTGTACAAAAACGCTTTATTTCGTCAAGACAGTGCGTTTCCAACGCTTACATGCATTTGAATGGGGAACTCGCCCGAAACAAAGTATAGGTTTTCATTATGTGAATAACTTGAAAATCTTAGCTCAAACAGCTTCAAAACCTGTTTGCCCAGCACGGGGATCTTGAACTGTATAAGATAACGCCGTAAATAAGTGTGTATGCTTCTTCTATCAAGACTTACAGCTATTTATATGAAGTTGTACAAAAACGCTTTATTTCGTCAAGACAGTGCGTTTCCTACGATTACATGCATTTGAATGGGGAACTCGCCCGAAACAAAGTATAGGTTTTCATTATGTGAATAACTTGAAAATCTTAGCTCAAACAGCTTCAAAACCTGTTTGCCCAGCACGGGGATCTTGAACTGTATAAGATAAAGCCTTAAATATGTGTGTCTGAGTCGTCTATCAAAAATTACAGCTATTTATATGAAGTTGTACAAAAACGCTTTATTTCGTCAAGACAGTGCGTTTCCTACGATTACATGCATTTGAATGGGGAACTCGCCCGAAACAAAGTATAGGTTTTCATCATGTGAATAACTTGAAAATCTTAGCTCAAACAGCTTCAAAACCTGTTTGCCCAGCACGGGGATCTTGAACTGTATAAGATAACGACTTAAATATGTGTGTATGCTTCTTCTATCAAGACTTACAGCTATTTATATGAAGTTGTACAAAAACGCTTTATTTCGTCAAGACAGTGCGTTTCCTACGATTACATGCATTTGAATGGGGAACTCGCCCGAAACAAAGTATAGGTTTTCATTATGTGAATAACTTGAAAATCTTAGCTCAAACAGCTTCAAAACCTGTTTGCCCAGCACGGGGATCTTGAACTGTATAAGATAACGCCTTAAATATGTGTGTATGCTTCTTCTATCAAGACTTACAGCTATTTATATGAAGTTGTACAAAAACGCTTTATTTCGTCAAGACAGTGCGTTTCCTACGATTACATGCATTTGAATGGGGGAACTCGCCCGAAACAAAGTATAGGTTTTCATTATGTGAATAACTTGAAAATCTTAGCTCAAACAGCTTCAAAACCTGTTTGCCCAGCATGGGGATCCTGAACTGTATTAGATAACGCCTTAAATATGTGTGTCTGAGTGGTCTATCAAAACTTACAGCTATTTATATGAAGTTGTACAAAAACGCTTTATTTCGTCAAGACAGTGCGTTTCCTACGATTACATGCATTTGAATGGGGGAATATGCCCAAAACAAAGTATAGGTTTTCATTATGTGAATATCTTGAAAATCTTAGCTCAAACAGCTTCAAAACCTGTTTGTCCAGCACGGAGATCTTGAATTGTATAAGATAACGCCGTAAATATGTGTGTCTGACTCTTCTATCAAGACTTACAGCTATTTTTATGAAGTTGTACAAAAACGCTTTATTTCGTCAAGACAGTGCGTGTCCTACGATTACATGCATTTGAACGGGGGAATGCGGCCGAAACAAACTATAGGTTTTCATTATGTGAATAACTTAAAAATCTTAGCTCAAACAGCTTCAAAACCTGTTTGTCCAGCACGGGGATCTTGAACTGTATAAGATAACGCCTTAAATATGTGTGTCTGAGTCGTCTATCAAGACTTACAGCTATTTATATGAAGTTGTACAAAAACGCTTTATTTCGTCAAGACAGTGCGTTTCCTACGATTACATGCATTTGAATGGGGAACTCGCCCGAAACAAAGTATAGGTTTTCATTATGTGAATAACTTGAAAATCTTAGCTCAAACAGCTTCAAAACCTGTTTGTCCAGCACGGAGATCTTGAATTGTATAAGATAACGCCGTAAATATGTGTGTCTGACTCTTCTATCAAGACTTACAGCTATTTTTATGAAGTTGTACAAAAACGCTTTATTTCGTCAAGACAGTGCGTGTCCTACGATTACATGCATTTGAACGGGGGAATGTGGCCGAAACAAAGTATAGGTTTTCATTATGTGAATAACTTGAAAATCTTAGCTCAAACAGCTTCAAAACCTGTTTGTCCAGCACGGGGATCTTGAACTGTATAAGATAACCCCTTAAATATGTGTGTCTGAGTCGTCTATCAAGACTTACAGCTATTTATATGAAGTTGTACAAAAACGCTTTATTTCGTCAAGACAGTGCCTTTCCTACGATTACATGCATTTGAATGGGGAACTCGCCCGAAACAAAGTATAGGTTTTCATTATGTGAATAACTTGAAAATCTTGGCTCAAACAGCTTCAAAACCTGTTTCCCTAGCACGGGGATCTTGAATTGTATAAGATAACGCCGTAAATATGTGTGTATGCTTCTTCTATCAAGACTTACAGCTATTTATATGAAGTTGTACAAAAACGCTTTATTTCGTCAAGACAGTGCGTTTCCTACGATTACATGCATTTGAATGGGGGAATTTTGCCGAAACAAAGTATAGGTTTTCATTATGTGAATAACTTGAAAATCTTAGCTCAAACAGCTTCAAAACCTGTTTGCCCAGCACGGGGATCTTGAACTGTATAAGATAACGCCTTAAATATGTGTGTATGCTTCTTCTATCAAGACTTACAGCTATTTATATGAAGTTGTACAAAAACGCTTTATTTCGTCAAGACAGTGCGTTTCCTACGATTACATGCATTTGAATGGGGGAATTTTGCCGAAACAAAGTATAGGTTTTCATTATGTGAATAACTTGAAAAACTTAGCTCAAACAGCTTCAAAACCTGTTTGCCCAGCACGGGGATCCTGAACTGTATTAGATAACGCCTTAAATATGTGTGTCTGAGTGGTCTATCAAAACTTACAGCTATTTATATGAAGTTGTACAAAAACGCTTTATTTCGTCAAGACAGTGCGTTTCCTACGATTACATGCATTTGAATGGGGGAATATGCCCAAAACAAAGTATAGGTTTTCATTATGTGAATATCTTGAAAATCTTAGCTCAAACAGCTTCAAAACCTGTTTGTCCAGCACGGAGATCTTGAATTGTATAAGATAACGCCGTAAATATGTGTGTCTGACTCTTCTATCAAGACTTACAGCTATTTTTATGAAGTTGTACAAAAACGCTTTATTTCGTCAAGACAGTGCGTGTCCTACGATTACATGCATTTGAACGGGGGAATGCGGCCGAAACAAAGTATAGGTTTTCATTATGTGAATAACTTGAAAATCTTAGCTCAAACAGCTTCAAAACCTGTTTGTCCAGCACGGGGATCTTGAACTGTATAAGATAACGCCTTAAATATGTGTGTCTGAGTCGTCTATCAAGACTTACAGCTATTTATATGAAGTTGTACAAAAACGCTTTATTTCGTCAAGACAGTGCGTTTCCTACGATTACATGCATTTGAATGGGGAACTCGCCCGAAACAAAGTATAGGTTTTCATTATGTGAATAACTTGAAAATCTTAGCTCAAACAGCTTCAAAACCTGTTTGTCCAGCACGGAGATCTTGAATTGTATAAGATAACGCCGTAAATATGTGTGTCTGACTCTTCTATCAAGACTTACAGCTATTTTTATGAAGTTGTACAAAAACGCTTTATTTCGTCAAGACAGTGCGTGTCCTACGATTACATGCATTTGAACGGGGGAATGTGGCCGAAACAAAGTATAGGTTTTCATTATGTGAATAACTTGAAAATCTTAGCTCAAACAGCTTCAAAACCTGTTTGTCCAGCACGGGGATCTTGAACTGTATAAGATAACCCCTTAAATATGTGTGTCTGAGTCGTCTATCAAGACTTACAGCTATTTATATGAAGTTGTACAAAAACGCTTTATTTCGTCAAGACAGTGCGTTTCCTACGATTACATGCATTTGAATGGGGAACTCGCCCGAAACAAAGTATAGGTTTTCATTATGTGAATAACTTGAAAATCTTGGCTCAAACAGCTTCAAAACCTGTTTCCCTAGCACGGGGATCTTGAATTGTATAAGATAACGCCGTAAATATGTGTGTATGCTTCTTCTATCAAGACTAACAGCTATTTATATGAAGTTGTACAAAAACGCTTTATTTCGTCAAGACAGTGCGTTTCCTACGATTACATGCATTTGAATGGGGGAATTTTGCCGAAACAAAGTATAGGTTTTCATTATGTGAATAACTTGAAAATCTTAGCTCAAACAGCTTCAAAACCTGTTTGCCCAGCACGGGGATCTTGAACTGTATAAGATAACGCCTTAAATATGTGTGTATGCTTCTTCTATCAAGACTTACAGCTATTTATATGAAGTTGTACAAAAACGCTTTATTTCGTCAAGACAGTGCGTTTCCTACGATTACATGCATTTGAATGGGGGAATTTTGCCGAAACAAAGTATAGGTTTTCATTATGTGAATAACTTGAAAAACTTAGCTCAAACAGCTTCAAAACCTGTTTGCCCAGCACGGGGATCTTGAACTGTATAAGATAACGCCTTAAATATGTGTGTATGCTTCTTCTATCAAGACTTACAGCTATTTATATGAAGTTGTACAAAAACGCTTTATTTCGTCAAGACAGTGCGTTTCCAACGCTTACATGCATTTGAATGGGGAACTCGCCCGAAACAAAGTATAGGTTTTCATTATGTGAATAACTTGAAAATCTTAGCTCAAACAGCTTCAAAACCTGTTTGCCCAGCACGGGGATCTTGAACTGTATAAGATAACGCCGTAAATAAGTGTGTATGCTTCTTCTATCAAGACTTACAGCTATTTATATGAAGTTGTACAAAAACGCTTTATTTCGTCAAGACAGTGCGTTTCCTACGATTACATGCATTTGAATGGGGAACTCGCCCGAAACAAAGTATAGGTTTTCATTATGTGAATAACTTGAAAATCTTAGCTCAAACAGCTTCAAAACCTGTTTGCCCAGCACGGGGATCTTGAACTGTATAAGATAAAGCCTTAAATATGTGTGTCTGAGTCGTCTATCAAAAATTACAGCTATTTATATGAAGTTGTACAAAAACGCTTTATTTCGTCAAGACAGTGCGTTTCCTACGATTACATGCATTTGAATGGGGAACTCGCCCGAAACAAAGTATAGGTTTTCATCATGTGAATAACTTGAAAATCTTAGCTCAAACAGCTTCAAAACCTGTTTGCCCAGCACGGGGATCTTGAACTGTATAAGATAACGCCTTAAATATGTGTGTATGCTTCTTCTATCAAGACTTACAGCTATTTATATGAAGTTGTACAAAAACGCTTTATTTCGTCAAGACAGTGCGTTTCCTACGATTACATGCATTTGAATGGGGAACTCGCCCGAAACAAAGTATAGGTTTTCATTATGTGAATAACTTGAAAATCTTAGCTCAAACAGCTTCAAAACCTGTTTGCCCAGCACGGGGATCTTGAACTGTATAAGATAAAGCCTTAAATATGTGTGTCTGAGTCGTCTATCAAAACTTACAGGTATTTATATGAAGTTGTACAAAAACGCTTTATTTCGTCAAGACAGTGCGTTTCCAACGATTACATGCATTTGAATGGGGAACTCGCCCGAAACAAAGTATAGGTTTTCATTATGTGAATAACTTGAAAATCTTAGCTCAAACAGCTTCAAAACCTGTTTGCCCAGCACGGGGATCTTGAACTGTATAAGATAAAGCTTTAAATATGTGTGTCTGAGTCGTCTATCAAAACTTACAGCTATTTATATGAAGTTGTACAAAAACGCTTTATTTCGTCAAGACAGTGCGTTTCCTACGATTACATGCATTTGACTGGGGAACTCGCCCGAAACAAAGTATAGGTTTTCATTATGTGAATAACTTGAAAAACTTAGCTCAAACAGCTTCAAAACCTGTTTGCCCAGCACGGGGATCTTGAACTGTATAAGATAACGCCTTAAATATGTGTGTATGCTTCTTCTATCAAGACTTACAGCTATTTATATGAAGTTGTACAAAAACGCTTTATTTCGTCAAGACAGTGCGTTTCCAACGATTACATGCATTTGAATGGGGAACTCGCCCGAAACAAAGTATAGGTTTTCATTATGTGAATAACTTGAAAATCTTAGCTCAAACAGCTTCAAAACCTGTTTGCCCAGCACGGGGATCTCGAACTGTATAAGATAACGCCGTAAATATGTGTGTATGCTTCTTCTATCAAGACTTACAGCTATTTATATGAAGTTGTACAAAAACGCTTTATTTCGTCAAGACAGTTCGTTTCCTACGATTACATGCATTTGAATGGGGAACTCGCCCGAAACAAAGTATAGGTTTTCATTATGTGAATAACTTGAAAATCTTGGCTCAAACAGCTTCAAAACCTGTTTGCCCAGCACGGGATTATTGAACTGTATAAGATAACGCCTTAAATATGTGTGTCTGAGTCGTCTATCAAAACTTACAGCTATTTATATGAAGTTGTACAAAAACGCTTTATTTCTTCAAGACAGTGCGTTTCCTACGATTACATGCATTTGAATGGGGAACTCGCCCGAAACAAAGTATAGGTTTTCATTATGTGAATAACTTGAAAATCTTAGCTCAAACAGCTTCAAAACCTGTTTGCCCAGCACGGGGATCTTGAACTGTATAAGATAACGCCGTAAATAAGTGTGTATGCTTCTTCTATCAAGACTTACAGCTATTTATATGAAGTTGTACAAAAACGCTTTATTTCGTCAAGACAGTGCGTTTCCTACGATTACATGCATTTGAATGGGGAACTCGCCCGAAACAAAGTATAGGTTTTCATTATGTGAATAACTTGAAAATCTTAGCTCAAACAGCTTCAAAACCTAATTGCCCAGCACGGGGATCTTGAACTGTATAAGATAAAGCCTTAAATATGTGTGTCTGAGTCGTCTATCAAAACTTACAGCTATTTATATGAAGTTGTACAAAAACGCTTTATTTCGTCAAGACAGTGCGTTTCCTACGATTACATGCATTTGAATGGGGAACTCGCCCGAAACAAAGTATAGGTTTTCATTATGTGAATAACTTGAAAATCTTAGCTCAAACAGCTTCAAAACCTGTTTGCCCAGCACGGGGATCTTGAACTGTATAAGATAAAGCCTTAAATATGTGTGTCTGAGTCGTCTATCAAAACTTACAGCTATTTATATGAAGTTGTACAAAAACGCTTTATTTCGTCAAGACAGTGCGTTTCCTACGATTACATGCATTTGAATGGGGAACTCGCCCGAAACAAAGTATAGGTTTTCATTATGTGAATAACTTGAAAATCTTAGCTCAAACAGCTTCAAAACCTGTTTGCCCAGCACGGGGATCTTGAACTGTATAAGATAAAGCCTTAAATATGTGTGTCTGAGTCGTCTATCAAACCTTACAGCTATTTATATGAAGTTGTACAAAAACGCTTTATTTCGTCAAGACAGTGCGTTTCCTACGATTACATGCATTTGAATGGGGAACTCGCCCGAAACAAAGTATAGGTTTTCATTATGTGAATAACTTGAAAATCTTAGCTCAAACAGCTTCAAAACCTAATTGCCCAGCACGGGGATCTTGAACTGTATAAGATAAAGCCTTAAATATGTGTGTCTGAGTCGTCTATCAAAAATTACAGCTATTTATATGAAGTTGTACAAAAACGCTTTATTTCGTCAAGACAGTGCGTTTCCTACGATTACATGCATTTGAATGGGGAACTCGCCCGAAACAAAGTATAGGTTTTCATTATGTGAATAACTTGAAAATCTTAGCTCAAACAGCTTCAAAACCTGTTTGCCCAGCACGGGGATCTTGAACTGTATAAGATAAAGCCTTAAATATGTGTGTCTGAGTCGTCTATCAAAACTTACAGCTATTTATATGAAGTTGTACAAAAACGCTTTATTTCGTCAAGACAGTGCGTTTCCTACGATTACATGCATTTGAATGGGGAACTCGCCCGAAACAAAGTATAGGTTTTCATTATGTGAATAACTTGAAAATCTTAGCTCAAACAGCTTCAAAACCTAATTGCCCAGCACGGGGATCTTGAACTGTATAAGATAACGCCGTAAATAAGTGTGTATGCTTCTTCTATCAAGACTTACAGCTATTTATATGAAGTTGTACAAAAACGCTTTATTTCGTCAAGACAGTGCGTTTCCTACGATTACATGCATTTGAATGGGGAACTCGCCCGAAACAAAGTATAGGTTTTCATTATGTGAATAACTTGAAAATCTTAGCTCAAACAGCTTCAAAACCTGTTTGCCCAGCACGGGGATCTTGAACTGTATAAGATAAAGCCTTAAATATGTGTGTCTGAGTCGTCTATCAAACCTTACAGCTATTTATATGAAGTTGTACAAAAACGCTTTATTTCGTCAAGACAGTGCGTTTCCTACGATTACATGCATTTGAATGGGGAACTCGCCCGAAACAAAGTATAGGTTTTCATTATGTGAATAACTTGAAAAACTTAGCTCAAACAGCTTCAAAACCTGTTTGCCCAGCACGGGGATCTTGAACTGTATAAGATAACGCCTTAAATATGTGTGTATGCTTCTTCTATCAAGACTTACAGCTATTTATATGAAGTTGTACAAAAACGCTTTATTTCGTCAAGACAGTGCGTTTCCAACGATTACATGCATTTGAATGGGGAACTCGCCCGAAACAAAGTATAGGTTTTCATTATGTGAATAACTTGAAAATCTTAGCTCAAACAGCTTCAAAACCTTTTTTCCCAGCACGGGGATCTCGAACTGTATAAGATAACGCCGTAAATATGTGTGTATGCTTCTTCTATCAAGACTTACAGCTATTTATATGAAGTTGTACAAAAACGCTTTATTTCGTCAAGACAGTTCGTTTCCTACGATTACATGCATTTGAATGGGGAACTCGCCCGAAACAAAGTATAGGTTTTCATTATGTGAATAACTTGAAAATCTTGGCTCAAACAGCTTCAAAACCTGTTTGCCCAGCACGGGGATCTTGAACTGTATAAGATAACGCCTTAAATATGTGTGTCTGAGTCGTCTATCAAAACTTACAGCTATTTATATGAAGTTGTACAAAAACGCTTTATTTCGTCAAGACAGTGCGTTTCCTACGATTACATGCATTTGAATGGGGAACTCGCCCGAAACAAAGTATAGGTTTTCATTATGTGAATAACTTGAAAATCTTAGCTCAAACAGCTTCAAAACCTGTTTGCCCAGCACGGGGATCTTGAACTGTATAAGATAAAGCCTTAAATATGTGTGTCTGAGTCGTCTATCAAAACTTACAGCTATTTATATGAAGTTGTACAAAAACGCTTTATTTCGTCAAGACAGTGCGTTTCCTACGATTACATGCATTTGAATGGGGAACTCGCCCGAAACAAAGTATAGGTTTTCATTATGTGAATAACTTGAAAATCTTAGCTCAAACAGCTTCAAAACCTGTTTGCCCAGCACGGGGATCTTGAACTGTATAAGATAAAGCCTTAAATATGTGTGTCTGAGTCGTCTATCAAACCTTACAGCTATTTATATGAAGTTGTACAAAAACGCTTTATTTCGTCAAGACAGTGCGTTTCCTACGATTACATGCATTTGAATGGGGAACTCGCCCGAAACAAAGTATAGGTTTTCATTATGTGAATAACTTGAAAATCTTAGCTCAAACAGCTTCAAAACCTGTTTGCCCAGCACGGGGATCTTGAACTGTATAAGATAACGCCGTAAATAAGTGTGTATGCTTCTTCTATCAAGACTTACAGCTATTTATATGAAGTTGTACAAAAACGCTTTATTTCGTCAAGACAGTGCGTTTCCTACGATTACATGCATTTGAATGGGGAACTCGCCCGAAACAAAGTATAGGTTTTCATTATGTGAATAACTTAAAAATCTTAGCTCAAACAGCTTCAAAACCTAATTGCCCAGCACGGGGATCTTGAACTGTATAAGATAAAGCCTTAAATATGTGTGTCTGAGTCGTCTATCAAAAATTACAGCTATTTATATGAAGTTGTACAAAAACGCTTTATTTCGTCAAGACAGTGCGTTTCCTACGATTACATGCATTTGAATGGGGAACTCGCCCGAAACAAAGTATAGGTTTTCATTATGTGAATAACTTGAAAATCTTAGCTCAAACAGCTTCAAAACCTGTTTGCCCAGCACGGGGATCTTGAACTGTATAAGATAAAGCCTTAAATATGTGTGTCTGAGTCGTCTATCAAAAATTACAGCTATTTATATGAAGTTGTACAAAAACGCTTTATTTCGTCAAGACAGTGCGTTTCCTACGATTACATGCATTTGAATGGGGAACTCGCCCGAAACAAAGTATAGGTTTTCATTATGTGAATAACTTGAAAATCTTAGCTCAAACAGCTTCAAAACCTGTTTGCCCAGCACGGGGATCTTGAACTGTATAAGATAAAGCCTTAAATATGTGTGTCTGAGTCGTCTATCAAACCTTACAGCTATTTATATGAAGCTGTACAAAAACGCTTTATTTCGTCAAGACAGTGCGTTTCCTACGATTACATGCATTTGAATGGGGAACTCGCCCGAAACAAAGTATAGGTTTTCATTATGTGAATAACTTGAAAAACTTAGCTCAAACAGCTTCAAAACCTGTTTGCCCAGCACGGGGATCTTGAACTGTATAAGATAACGCCTTAAATATGTGTGTATGCTTCTTCTATCAAGACTTACAGCTATTTATATGAAGTTGTACAAAAACGCTTTATTTCGTCAAGACAGTGCGTTTCCAACGATTACATGCATTTGAATGGGGAACTCGCCCGAAACAAAGTATAGGTTTTCATTATGTGAATAACTTGAAAATCTTAGCTCAAACAGCTTCAAAACCTGTTTGCCCAGCACGGGGATCTCGAACTGTATAAGATAACGCCGTAAATATGTGTGTATGCTTCTTCTATCAAGACTTACAGCTATTTATATGAAGTTGTACAAAAACGCTTTATTTCGTCAAGACAGTGCGTTTCCTACGATTACATGCATTTGAATGGGGAACTCGCCCGAAACAAAGTATAGGTTTTCATTATGTGAATAACTTGAAAATCTTAGCTCAAACAGCTTCAAAACCTGTTTGCCCAGCACGGGGATCTTGAACTGTATAAGATAAAGCCTTAAATATGTGTGTCTGAGTCGTCTATCAAAACTTACAGCTATTTATATGAAGTTGTACAAAAACGCTTTATTTCGTCAAGACAGTGCGTTTCCTACGATTACATGCATTTGAATGGGGAACTCGCCCGAAACAAAGTATAGGTTTTCATTATGTGAATAACTTGAAAATCTTAGCTCAAACAGCTTCAAAACCTGTTTGCCCTGCACGGGGATCTTGAACTGTATAAGATAAAGCCTTAAATATGTGTGTCTGAGTCGTCTATCAAACCTTACAGCTATTTATATGAAGTTGTACAAAAACGCTTTATTTCGTCAAGACAGTGCGTTTCCTACGATTACATGCATTTGAATGGGGAACTCGCCCGAAACAAAGTATAGGTTTTCATTATGTGAATAACTTGAAAATCTTAGCTCAAACAGCTTCAAAACCTGTTTGCCCAGCACGGGGATCTTGAACTGTATAAGATAAAGCCTTAAATATGTGTGTCTCAGTCGTCTATCAAAACTTACAGCTATTTATATGAAGTTGTACAAAAACGCTTTATTTCGTCAAGACAGTGCGTTTCCTACGATTACATGCATTTGAATGGGGAACTCGCCCGAAACAAAGTATAGGTTTTCATTATGTGAATAACTTGAAAATCTTAGCTCAAACAGCTTCAAAACCTGTTTGCCCAGCACGGGGATCTTGAACTGTATAAGATAAAGCCTTAAATATGTGTGTCTGAGTCGTCTATCAAAACTTACAGCTATTTATATGAAGTTGTACAAAAACGCTTTATTTCGTCAAGACAGTGCGTTTCCTACGATTACATGCATTTGAATGGGGAACTCGCCCGAAACAAAGTATAGGTTTTCATTATGTGAATAACTTGAAAATCTTAGCTCAAACAGCTTCAAAACCTGTTTACCCAGCACGGGGATCTTGAACTGTATAAGATAACGCCGTAAATAAGTGTGTATGCTTCTTCTATCAAGACTTACAGCTATTTATATGAAGTTGTACAAAAACGCTTTATTTCGTCAAGACAGTGCGTTTCCTACGATTACATGCATTTGAATGGGGAACTCGCCCGAAACAAAGTATAGGTTTTCATTATGTGAATAACTTGAAAATCTTAGCTCAAACAGCTTCAAAACCTAATTGCCCAGCACGGGGATCTTGAACTGTATAAGATAAAGCCTTAAATATGTGTGTCTGAGTCGTCTATCAAAAATTACAGCTATTTATATGAAGTTGTACAAAAACGCTTTATTTCGTCAAGACAGTGCGTTTCCTACGATTACATGCATTTGAATGGGGAACTCGCCCGAAACAAAGTATAGGTTTTCATTATGTGAATAACTTGAAAATCTTAGCTCAAACAGCTTCAAAACCTGTTTGCCCAGCACGGGGATCTTGAACTGTATAAGATAACGCCGTAAATAAGTGTGTATGCTTCTTCTATCAAGACTTACAGCTATTTATATGAAGTTGTACAAAAACGCTTTATTTCGTCAAGACAGTGCGTTTCCTACGATTACATGCATTTGAATGGGGAACTCGCCCGAAACAAAGTATAGGTTTTCATTATGTGAATAACTTGAAAATCTTAGCTCAAACAGCTTCAAAACCTAATTGCCCAGCACGGGGATCTTGAACTGTATAAGATAAAGCCTTAAATATGTGTGTCTGAGTCGTCTATCAAAAATTACAGCTATTTATATGAAGTTGTACAAAAACGCTTTATTTCGTCAAGACAGTTCGTTTCCTACGATTACATGCATTTGAATGGGGAACTCGCCCGAAACAAAGTATAGGTTTTCATTATGTGAATAACTTGAAAATCTTAGCTCAAACAGCTTCAAAACCTGTTTGCCCAGCACGGGGATCTTGAACTGTATAAGATAAAGCCTTAAATATGTGTGTCTGAGTCATCTATCAAACCTTACAGCTATTTATATGAAGCTGTACAAAAACGCTTTATTTCGTCAAGACAGTGCGTTTCCTACGATTACATGCATTTGAATGGGGAACTCGCCCGAAACAAAGTATAGGTTTTCATTATGTGAATAACTTGAAAAACTTAGCTCAAACAGCTTCAAAACCTGTTTGCCCAGCACGGGGATCTTGAACTGTATAAGATAACGCCTTAAATATGTGTGTATGCTTCTTCTATCAAGACTTACAGCTATTTATATGAAGTTGTACAAAAACGCTTTATTTCGTCAAGACAGTTCGTTTCCTACGATTACATGCATTTGAATGGGGAACTCGCCCGAAACAAAGTATAGGTTTTCATTATGTGAATAACTTGAAAATCTTGGCTCAAACAGCTTCAAAACCTGTTTGCCCAGCACGGGGATATTGAACTGTATAAGATAACGCCTTAAATATGTGTGTCTGAGTCGTCTATCAAAACTTACAGCTATTTATATGAAGTTGTACAAAAACGCTTTATTTCGTCAAGACAGTGCGTTTCCTACGATTACATGCATTTGAATGGGGAACTCGCCCGAAACAAAGTATAGGTTTTCATTATGTGAATAACTTTAAAATCTTAGCTCAAACAGCTTCAAAACCTGTTTGCCCAGCACGGGGATCTTGAACTGTATAAGATAAAGCCTTAAATATGTGTGTCTGAGTCGTCTATCAAAACTTACAGCTATTTATATGAAGTTGTACAAAAACGCTTTATTTCGTCAAGACAGTGCGTTTCCTACGATTACATGCATTTGAATGGGGAACTCGCCCGAAACAAAGTATAGGTTTTCATTATGTGAATAACTTGAAAATCTTAGCTCAAACAGCTTCAAAACCTGTTTGCCCAGCACGGGGATCTTGAACTGTATAAGATAAAGCCTTAAATATGTGTGTCTGAGTCGTCTATCAAACCTTACAGCTATTTATATGAAGTTGTACAAAAACGCTTTATTTCGTCAAGACAGTGCGTTTCCTACGATTACATGCATTTGAATGGGGAACTCGCCCGAAACAAAGTATAGGTTTTCATTATGTGAATAACTTGAAAATCTTAGCTCAAACAGCTTCAAAACCTAATTGCCCAGCACGGGGATCTTGAACTGTATAAGATAAAGCCTTAAATATGTGTGTCTGAGTCGTCTATCAAAACTTACAGCTATTTATATGAAGTTGTACAAAAACGCTTTATTTCGTCAAGACAGTGCGTTTCCTACGATTACATGCATTTGAATGGGGAACTCGCCCGAAACAAAGTATAGGTTTTCATTATGTGAATAACTTGAAAATCTTAGCTCAAACAGCTTCAAAACCTGTTTGCCCAGCACGGGGATCTTGAACTGTATAAGATAACGCCGTAAATAAGTGTGTATGCTTCTTCTATCAAGACTTACAGCTATTTATATGAAGTTGTACAAAAACGCTTTATTTCGTCAAGACAGTGCGTTTCCTACGATTACATGCATTTGAATGGGGAACTCGCCCGAAACAAAGTATAGGTTTTCATTATGTGAATAACTTGAAAATCTTAGCTCAAACAGCTTCAAAACCTAATTGCCCAGCACGGGGATCTTGAACTGTATAAGATAAAGCCTTAAATATGTGTGTCTGAGTCGTCTATCAAAAATTACAGCTATTTATATGAAGTTGTACAAAAACGCTTTATTTCGTCAAGACATTGCGTTTCCTACGATTACATGCATTTGAATGGGGAACTCGCCCGAAACAAAGTATAGGTTTTCATTATGTGAATAACTTGAAAATCTTAGCTCAAACAGCTTCAAAACCTGTTTGCCCAGCACGGGGATCTTGAACTGTATAAGATAAAGCCTTAAATATGTGTGTCTGAATCGTCTATCAAACCTTACAGCTATTTATATGAAGTTGTACAAAAACGCTTTATTTCGTCAAGACAGTGCGTTTCCTACGATTACATGCATTTGAATGGGGAACTCGCCCGAAACAGAGTATAGGTTTTCATTATGTGAATAACTTGAAAATCTTAGCTCAAACAGCTTCAAAACCTGTTTGCCCAGCACGGGGATCTTGAACTGTATAAGATAACGCCGTAAATAAGTGTGTATGCTTCTTCTATCAAGACTTACAGCTATTTATATGAAGTTGTACAAAAACGCTTTATTTCGTCAAGACAGTGCGTTTCCTACGATTACATGCATTTGAATGGGGAACTCGCCCGAAACAAAGTATAGGTTTTCATTATGTGAATAACTTGAAAATCTTAGCTCAAACAGCTTCAAAACCTGTTTGCCCAGCACGGGGATCTTGAACTGTATAAGATAAAGCCTTAAATATGTGTGTCTGAGTCGTCTATCAAACCTTACAGCTATTTATATGAAGTTGTACAAAAACGCTTTATTTCGTCAAGACAGTGCGTTTCCTACGATTACATGCATTTGAATGGGGAACTCGCCCGAAACAAAGTATAGGTTTTCATTATGTGAATAACTTGAAAATCTTAGCTCAAACAGCTTCAAAACCTAATTGCCCAGCACGGGGATCTTGAACTGTATAAGATAAAGCCTTAAATATGTGTGTCTGAGTCGTCTGTCAAAAATTACAGCTATTTATATGAAGTTGTACAAAAACGCTTTATTTCGTCAAGACAGTGCGTTTCCTACGATTACATGCATTTGAATGGGGAACTCGCCCGAAACAAAGTATAGGTTTTCATTATGTGAATAACTTGAAAATCTTAGCTCAAACAGCTTCAAAACCTGTTTGCCCAGCACGGGGATCTTGAACTGTATAAGATAAAGCCTTAAATATGTGTGTCTGAGTCGTCTATCAAAATTTACAGCTATTTATATGAAGTTGTACAAAAACGCTTTATTTCGTCAAGACAGTGCGTTTCCTACGATTACATGCATTTGAATGGGGAACTCGCCCGAAACAAAGTATAGGTTTTCATTATGTGAATAACTTGAAAATCTTAGCTCAAACAGCTTCAAAACCTGTTTGCCCAGCACGGGGATCTTGAACTGTATAAGATAAAGCCTTAAATATGTGTGTCTGAGTCGTCTATCAAACCTTACAGCTATTTATATGAAGTTGTACAAAAACGCTTTATTTCGTCAAGACAGTGCGTTTCCTACGATTACATGCATTTGAATGGGGAACTCGCCCGAAACAAAGTATAGGTTTTCATTATGTGAATAACTTGAAAATCTTAGCTCAAACAGCTTCAAAACCTAATTGCCCAGCACGGGGATCTTGAACTGTATAAGATAAAGCCTTAAATATGTGTGTCTGAGTCGTCTATCAAAAATTACAGCTATTTATATGAAGTTGTACAAAAACGCTTTATTTCGTCAAGACAGTGCGTTTCCTACGATTACATGCATTTGAATGGGGAACTCGCCCGAAACAAAGTATAGGTTTTCATTATGTGAATAACTTGAAAATCTTAGCTCAAACAGCTTCAAAACCTGTTTGCCCAGCACGGGGATCTCGAACTGTATAAGATAACGCCGTGAATATGTGTGTATGCTTCTTCTATCAAGACTTACAGCTATTTATATGAAGTTGTACAAAAACGCTTTATTTCGTCAAGACAGTGCGTTTCCTACGATTACATGCATTTGAATGGGGAACTCGCCCGAAACAAAGTATAGGTTTTCATCATGTGAATAACTTGAAAATCGTAGCTCAAACAGCTTCAAAACCTGTTTGCCCAGCACGGGGATCTTGAACTGTATAAGATAAAGCCTTAAATATGTGTGTCTGAGTCGTCTATCAAAACTTACAGCTATTTATATGAAGTTGTACAAAAACGCTTTATTTCGTCAAGACAGTGCGTTTCCTACGATTGCATGCATTTGAATGGGGAACTCGCCCGAAACAAAGTATAGGTTTTCATTATGTGAATAACTTGAAAATCTTAGCTCAAACAGCTTCAAAACCTAATTGCCCAGCACGGGGATCTTGAACTGTATAAGATAAAGCCTTAAATATGTGTGTCTGAGTCGTCTATCAAAAATTACAGCTATTTATATGAAGTTGTACAAAAACGCTTTATTTCGTCAAGACAGTGCGTTTCCTACGATTACATGCATTTGAATGGGGAACTCGCCCGAAACAAAGTATAGGTTTTCATTATGTGAATAACTTGAAAATCTTAGCTCAAACAGCTTCAAAACCTGTTTGCCCAGCACGGGGATCTTGAACTGTATAAGATAAAGCCTTAAATATGTGTGTCTGAGTCGTCTATCAAAACTTACAGCTATTTATATGAAGTTGTACAAAAACGCTTTATTTCGTCAAGACAGTGCGTTTCCTACGATTACATGCATTTGAATGGGGAACTCGCCCGAAACAAAGTATAGGTTTTCATTATGTGAATAACTTGAAAATCTTAGCTCAAACAGCTTCAAAACCTGTTTGCCCAGCACGGGGATCTTGAACTGTATAAGATAAAGCCTTAAATATGTGTGTCTGAGTCGTCTATCAAACCTTACAGCTATTTATATGAAGTTGTACAAAAACGCTTTATTTCGTCAAGACAGTGCGTTTCCTACGATTACATGCATTTGAATGGGGAACTCGCCCGAAACAAAGTATAGGTTTTCATTATGTGAATAACTTGAAAATCTTAGCTCAAACAGCTTCAAAACCTAATTGCCCAGCACGGGGATCTTGAACTGTATAAGATAACGCCGTAAATAAGTGTGTATGCTTCTTCTATCAAGACTTACAGCTATTTATATGAAGTTGTACAAAAACGCTTTATTTCGTCAAGACAGTGCGTTTCCTACGATTACATGCATTTGAATGGGGAACTCGCCCGAAACAAAGTATAGGTTTTCATTATGTGAATAACTTGAAAATCTTAGCTCAAACAGCTTCAAAACCTAATTGCCCAGCACGGGGATCTTGAACTGTATAAGATAAAGCCTTAAATATGTGTGTCTGAGTCGTCTATCAAAAATTACAGCTATTTATATGAAGTTGTACAAAAACGCTTTATTTCGTCAAGACAGTGCGTTTCCTACGATTACATGCATTTGAATGGGGAACTCGCCCGAAACAAAGTATAGGTTTTCATTATGTGAATAACTTGAAAATCTTAGCTCAAACAGCTTCAAAACCTGTTTGCCCAGCACGGGGATCTTGAACTGTATAAGATAAAGCCTTAAATATGTGTGTCTGAGTCGTCTATCAAAACTTACAGCTATTTATATGAAGTTGTACAAAAACGCTTTATTTCGTCAAGACAGTGCGTTTCCTACGATTACATGCATTTGAATGGGGAACTCGCCCGAAACAAAGTATAGGTTTTCATTATGTGAATAACTTGAAAATCTTAGCTCAAACAGCTTCAAAACCTGTTTGCCCAGCACGGGGATCTTGAACTGTATAAGATAAAGCCTTAAATATGTGTGTCTGAGTCGTCTATCAAACCTTACAGCTATTTATATGAAGTTGTACAAAAACGCTTTATTTCGTCAAGACAGTGCGTTTCCTATGATTACATGCATTTGAATGGGGAACTCGCCCGAAACAAAGTATAGGTTTTCATTATGTGAATAACTTGAAAATCTTAGCTAAAACAGCTTCAAAACCTGATTGCCCAGCACGGGGATCTTGAACTGTATAAGATAAAGCCTTAAATATGTGTGTCTGAGTCGTCTATCAAAAATTACAGCTATTTATATGAAGTTGTACAAAAACGCTTTATTTCGTCAAGACAGTGCGTTTCCTACGATTACATGCATTTGAATGGGGAACTCGCCCGAAACAAAGTATAGGTTTTCATTATGTGAATAACTTGAAAATCTTAGCTCAAACAGCTTCAAAACCTGTTTGCCCAGCACGGGGATCTTGAACTGTATAAGATAAAGCCTTAAATATGTGTGTCTGAGTCGTCTATCAAACCTTACAGCTATTTATATGAAGTTGTACAAAAACGCTTTATTTCGTCAAGACAGTGCGTTTCCTACGATTACATGCATTTGAATGGGGAACTCGCCCGAAACAAAGTATAGGTTTTCATTATGTGAATAACTTGAAAATCTTAGCTCAAACAGCTTCAAAACCTAATTGCCCAGCACGGGGATCTTGAACTGTATAAGATAAAGCCTTAAATATGTGTGTCTGAGTCGTCTATCAAAAATTACAGCTATTTATATGAAGTTGTACAAAAACGCTTTATTTCGTCAAGACAGTGCGTTTCCTACGATTACATGCATTTGAATGGGGAACTCGCCCGAAACAAAGTATAGGTTTTCATTATGTGAATAACTTGAAAATCTTAGCTCAAACAGCTTCAAAACCTGTTTGCCCAGCACGGGGATCTTGAACTGTATAAGATAAAGCCTTAAATATGTGTGTCTGAGTCGTCTATCAAACCTTACAGCTATTTATATGAAGTTGTACAAAAACGCTTTATTTCGTCAAGACAGTGCGTTTCCTACGATTACATGCATTTGAATGGGGAACTCGCCCGAAACAAAGTATAGGTTTTCATTATGTGAATAACTTGAAAATCTTAGCTCAAACAGCTTCAAAACCTAATTGCCCAGCACGGGGATCTTGAACTGTATAAGATAAAGCCTTAAATATGTGTGTCTGAGTCGTCTATCAAAAATTACAGCTATTTATATGAAGTTGTACAAAAACGCTTTATTTCGTCAAGACAGTGCGTTTCCTACGATTACATGCATTTGAATGGGGAACTCGCCCGAAACAAAGTATAGGTTTTCATTATGTGAATAACTTGAAAATCTTAGCTCAAACAGCTTCAAAACCTGTTTGCCCAGCACGGGGATCTTGAACTGTATAAGATAAAGCCTTAAATATGTGTGTCTGAGTCGTCTATCAAAACTTACAGCTATTTATATGAAGTTGTACAAAAACGCTTTATTTCGTCAAGACAGTGCGTTTCCTACGATTACATGCATTTGAATGGGGAACTCGCCCGAAACAAAGTATAGGTTTTCATTATGTGAATAACTTGAAAATCTTAGCTCAAACAGCTTCAAAACCTGTTTGCCCAGCACGGGGATCTTGAACTGTATAAGTTAAAGCCTTAAATATGTGTGTCTGAGTCGTCTATCAAACCTTACAGCTATTTATATGAAGTTGTACAAAAACGCTTTATTTCGTCAAGACAGTGCGTTTCCTACGATTACATGCATTTGAATGGGGAACTCGCCCGAAACAAAGTATAGGTTTTCATTATGTGAATAACTTGAAAATCTTAGCTCAAACAGCTTCAAAACCTAATTGCCCAGCACGGGGATCTTGAACTGTATAAGATAAAGCCTTAAATATGTGTGTCTGAGTCGTCTATCAAAAATTACAGCTATTTATATGAAGTTGTACAAAAACGCTTTATTTCGTCAAGACAGTGCGTTTCCTACGATTACATGCATTTGAATGGGGAACTCGCCCGAAACAAAGTATAGGTTTTCATTATGTGAATAACTTGAAAATCTTAGCTCAAACAGCTTCAAAACCTGTTTGCCCAGCACGGGGATCTTGAACTGTATAAGATAAAGCCTTAAATATGTGTGTCTGAGTCGTCTATCAAAACTTACAGCTATTTATATGAAGTTGTACAAAAACGCTTTATTTCGTCAAGACAGTGCGTTTCCTACGATTACATGCATTTGAATGGGGAACTCGCCCGAAACAAAGTATAGGTTTTCATTATGTGAATAACTTGAAAATCTTAGCTCAAACAGCTTCAAAACCTGTTTGCCCAGCACGGGGATCTTGAACTGTATAAGTTAAAGCCTTAAATATGTGTGTCTGAGTCGTCTATCAAACCTTACAGCTATTTATATGAAGTTGTACAAAAACGCTTTATTTCGTCAAGACAGTGCGTTTCCTACGATTACATGCATTTGAATGGGGAACTCGCCCGAAACAAAGTATAGGTTTTCATTATGTGAATAACTTGAAAATCTTAGCTCAAACAGCTTCAAAACCTGATTGCCCAGCACGGGGATCTTGAACTGTATAAGATAAAGCCTTAAATATGTGTGTCTGAGTCGTCTATCAAAACTTACAGCTATTTATATGAAGTTGTACAAAAACGCTTTATTTCGTCAAGACAGTGCGTTTCCTACGATTACATGCATTTGAATGGGGAACTCGCCCGAAACAAAGTATAGGTTTTCATTATGTGAATAACTTGAAAATCTTAGCTCAAACAGCTTCAAAACCTGTTTGCCCAGCACGGGGATCTTGAACTGTATAAGATAAAGCCTTAAATATGTGTGTCTGAGTCGTCTATCAAACCTTACAGCTATTTATATGAAGTTGTACAAAAACGCTTTATTTCGTCAAGACAGTGCGTTTCCTACGATTACATGCATTTGAATGGGGAACTCGCCCGAAACAAAGTATAGGTTTTCATTATGTGAATAACTTGAAAATCTTAGCTCAAACAGCTTCAAAACCTAATTGCCCAGCACGGGGATCTTGAACTGTATAAGATAAAGCCTTAAATATGTGTGTCTGAGTCGTCTATCAAAAATTACAGCTATTTATATGAAGTTGTACAAAAACGCTTTATTTCGTCAAGACAGTGCGTTTCCTACGATTACATGCATTTGAATGGGGAACTCGCCCGAAACAAAGTATAGGTTTTCATTATGTGAATAACTTGAAAATCTTAGCTCAAACAGCTTCAAAACCTGTTTGCCCAGCACGGGGATCTTGAACTGTATAAGATAAAGCCTTAAATATGTGTGTCTGAGTCGTCTATCAAACCTTACAGCTATTTATATGAAGTTGTACAAAAACGCTTTATTTCGTCAAGACAGTGCGTTTCCAACGATTACATGCATTTGAATGGGGAACTCGCCCGAAACAAAGTATAGGTTTTCATTATGTGAATAACTTGAAAAACTTAGCTCAAACAGCTTCAAAACCTGTTTGCCCAGCACGGGGATATTGAACTGTATAAGATAACGCCTTAAATATGTGTGTCTGAGTCGTCTATCAAAACTTACAGCTATTTATATGAAGTTGTACAAAAACGCTTTATTTCGTCAAGACAGTGCGTTTCCTACGATTACATGCATTTGAATGGGGAACTCGCCCGAAACAAAGTATAGGTTTTCATTATGTGAATAACTTGAAAATCTTAGCTCAAACAGCTTCAAAACCTGTTTGCCCAGCACGGGGATCTTGAACTGTATAAGATAACGCCGTAAATAAGTGTGTATGCTTCTTCTATCAAGACTTACAGCTATTTATATGAAGTTGTACAAAAACGCTTTATTTCGTCAAGACAGTGCGTTTCCTACGATTACATGCATTTGAATGGGGAACTCGCCCGAAACAAAGTATAGGTTTTCATTATGTGAATAACTTGAAAATCTTAGCTCAAACAGCTTCAAAACCTAATTGCCCAGCACGGGGATCTTGAACTGTATAAGATAAAGCCTTAAATATGTGTGTCTGAGTCGTCTATCAAAAATTACAGCTATTTATATGAAGTTGTACAAAAACGCTTTATTTCGTCAAGACAGTGCGTTTCCTACGATTACATGCATTTGAATGGGGAACTCGCCCGAAACAAAGTATAGGTTTTCATTATGTGAATAACTTGAAAATCTTAGCTCAAACAGCTTCAAAACCTAATTGCCCAGCACGGGGATCTTGAACTGTATAAGATAAAGCCTTAAATATGTGTGTCTGAGTCGTCTATCAAAAATTACAGCTATTTATATGAAGTTGTACAAAAACGCTTTATTTCGTCAAGACAGTGCGTTTCCTACGATTACATGCATTTGAATGGGGAACTCGCCCGAAACAAAGTATAGGTTTTCATTATGTGAATAACTTGAAAATCTTAGCTCAAACAGCTTCAAAACCTGTTTGCCCAGCACGGGGATCTTGAACTGTATAAGATAAAGCCTTAAATATGTGTGTCTGAGTCGTCTATCAAACCTTACAGCTATTTATATGAAGTTGTACAAAAACGCTTTATTTCGTCAAGACAGTGCGTTTCCTACGATTACATGCATTTGAATGGGGAACTCGCCCGAAACAAAGTATAGGTTTTCATTATGTGAATAACTTGAAAATCTTAGCTCAAACAGCTTCAAAACCTAATTGCCCAGCACGGGGATCTTGAACTGTATAAGATAAAGCCTTAAATATGTGTGTCTGAGTCGTCTATCAAAAATTACAGCTATTTATATGAAGTTGTACAAAAACGCTTTATTTCGTCAAGACAGTGCGTTTCCTACGATTACATGCATTTGAATGGGGAACTCGCCCGAAACAAAGTATAGGTTTTCATTATGTGAATAACTTGAAAATCTTAGCTCAAACAGCTTCAAAACCTGTTTGCCCAGCACGGGGATCTTGAACTGTATAAGATAAAGCCTTAAATATGTGTGTCTGAGTCGTCTATCAAAACTTACAGCTATTTATATGAAGTTGTACAAAAACGCTTTATTTCGTCAAGACAGTGCGTTTCCTACGATTACATGCATTTGAATGGGGAACTCGCCCGAAACAAAGTATAGGTTTTCATTATGTGAATAACTTGAAAATCTTAGCTCAAACAGCTTCAAAACCTGTTTGCCCAGCACGGGGATCTTGAACTGTATAAGTTAAAGCCTTAAATATGTGTGTCTGAGTCGTCTATCAAACCTTACAGCTATTTATATGAAGTTGTACAAAAACGCTTTATTTCGTCAAGACAGTGCGTTTCCTACGATTACATGCATTTGAATGGGGAACTCGCCCGAAACAAAGTATAGGTTTTCATTATGTGAATAACTTGAAAATCTTAGCTCAAACAGCTTCAAAACCTAATTGCCCAGCACGGGGATCTTGAACTGTATAAGATAAAGCCTTAAATATGTGTGTCTGAGTCGTCTATCAAAAATTACAGCTATTTATATGAAGTTGTACAAAAACGCTTTATTTCGTCAAGACAGTGCGTTTCCTACGATTACATGCATTTGAATGGGGAACTCGCCCGAAACAAAGTATAGGTTTTCATTATGTGAATAACTTGAAAATCTTAGCTCAAACAGCTTCAAAACCTAATTGCCCAGCACGGGGATCTTGAACTGTATAAGATAAAGCCTTAAATATGTGTGTCTGAGTCGTCTATCAAAAATTACAGCTATTTATATGAAGTTGTACAAAAACGCTTTATTTCGTCAAGACAGTGCGTTTCCTACGATTACATGCATTTGAATGGGGAACTCGCCCGAAACAAAGTATAGGTTTTCATTATGTGAATAACTTGAAAATCTTAGCTCAAACAGCTTCAAAACCTGTTTGCCCAGCACGGGGATCTTGAACTGTATAAGATAAAGCCTTAAATATGTGTGTCTGAGTCGTCTATCAAACCTTACAGCTATTTATATGAAGTTGTACAAAAACGCTTTATTTCGTCAAGACAGTGCGTTTCCAACGATTACATGCATTTGAATGGGGAACTCGCCCGAAACAAAGTATAGGTTTTCATTATGTGAATAACTTGAAAAACTTAGCTCAAACAGCTTCAAAACCTGTTTGCCCAGCACGGGGATATTGAACTGTATAAGATAACGCCTTAAATATGTGTGTCTGAGTCGTCTATCAAAACTTACAGCTATTTATATGAAGTTGTACAAAAACGCTTTATTTCGTCAAGACAGTGCGTTTCCTACGATTACATGCATTTGAATGGGGAACTCGCCCGAAACAAAGTATAGGTTTTCATTATGTGAATAACTTGAAAATCTTAGCTCAAACAGCTTCAAAACCTGTTTGCCCAGCACGGGGATCTTGAACTGTATAAGATAACGCCGTAAATAAGTGTGTATGCTTCTTCTATCAAGACTTACAGCTATTTATATGAAGTTGTACAAAAACGCTTTATTTCGTCAAGACAGTGCGTTTCCTACGATTACATGCATTTGAATGGGGAACTCGCCCGAAACAAAGTATAGGTTTTCATTATGTGAATAACTTGAAAATCTTAGCTCAAACAGCTTCAAAACCTAATTGCCCAGCACGGGGATCTTGAACTGTATAAGATAAAGCCTTAAATATGTGTGTCTGAGTCGTCTATCAAAAATTACAGCTATTTATATGAAGTTGTACAAAAACGCTTTATTTCGTCAAGACAGTGCGTTTCCTACGATTACATGCATTTGAATGGGGAACTCGCCCGAAACAAAGTATAGGTTTTCATTATGTGAATAACTTGAAAATCTTAGCTCAAACAGCTTCAAAACCTGTTTGCCCAGCACGGGGATCTTGAACTGTATAAGATAAAGCCTTAAATATGTGTGTCTGAGTCGTCTATCAAAACTTACAGCTATTTATATGAAGTTGTACAAAAACGCTTTATTTCGTCAAGACAGTGCGTTTCCTACGATTACATGCATTTGAATGGGGAACTCGCCCGAAACAAAGTATAGGTTTTCATTATGTGAATAACTTGAAAATCTTAGCTCAAACAGCTTCAAAACCTGTTTGCCCAGCACGGGGATCTTGAACTGTATAAGATAACGCCGTAAATAAGTGTGTATGCTTCTTCTATCAAGACTTACAGCTATTTATATGAAGTTGTACAAAAACGCTTTATTTCGTCAAGACAGTGCGTTTCCTACGATTACATGCATTTGAATGGGGAACTCGCCCGAAACAAAGTATAGGTTTTCATTATGTGAATAACTTGAAAATCTTAGCTCAAACAGCTTCAAAACCTGTTTGCCCAGCACGGGGATCTTGAACTGTATAAGATAAAGCCTTAAATATGTGTGTCTGAGTCGTCTATCAAAACTTACAGCTATTTATATGAAGTTGTACAAAAACGCTTTATTTCGTCAAGACAGTGCGTTTCCTACGATTACATGCATTTGAATGGGGAACTCGCCCGAAACAAAGTATAGGTTTTCATTATGTGAATAACTTGAAAATCTTAGCTCAAACAGCTTCAAAACCTGTTTGCCCAGCACGGGGATCTTGAACTGTATAAGTTAAAGCCTTAAATATGTGTGTCTGAGTCGTCTATCAAACCTTACAGCTATTTATATGAAGTTGTACAAAAACGCTTTATTTCGTCAAGACAGTGCGTTTCCTACGATTACATGCATTTGAATGGGGAACTCGCCCGAAACAAAGTATAGGTTTTCATTATGTGAATAACTTGAAAATCTTAGCTCAAACAGCTTCAAAACCTGATTGCCCAGCACGGGGATCTTGAACTGTATAAGATAAAGCCTTAAATATGTGTGTCTGAGTCGTCTATCAAAACTTACAGCTATTTATATGAAGTTGTACAAAAACGCTTTATTTCGTCAAGACAGTGCGTTTCCTACGATTACATGCATTTGAATGGGGAACTCGCCCGAAACAAAGTATAGGTTTTCATTATGTGAATAACTTGAAAATCTTAGCTCAAACAGCTTCAAAACCTGTTTGCCCAGCACGGGGATCTTGAACTGTATAAGATAAAGCCTTAAATATGTGTGTCTGGGTCGTCTATCAAACCTTACAGCTATTTATATGAAGTTGTACAAAAACGCTTTATTTCGTCAAGACAGTGCGTTTCCTACGATTACATGCATTTGAATGGGGAACTCGCCCGAAACAAAGTATAGGTTTTCATTATGTGAATAACTTGAAAATCTTAGCTCAAACAGCTTCAAAACCTAATTGCCCAGCACGGGGATCTTGAACTGTATAAGATAAAGCCTTAAATATGTGTGTCTGAGTCGTCTATCAAAAATTACAGCTATTTATATGAAGTTGTACAAAAACGCTTTATTTCGTCAAGACAGTGCGTTTCCTACGATTACATGCATTTGAATGGGGAACTCGCCCGAAACAAAGTATAGGTTTTCATTATGTGAATAACTTGAAAATCTTAGCTCAAACAGCTTCAAAACCTGTTTGCCCAGCACGGGGATCTTGAACTGTATAAGATAAAGCCTTAAATATGTGTGTCTGAGTCGTCTATCAAACCTTACAGCTATTTATATGAAGTTGTACAAAAACGCTTTATTTCGTCAAGACAGTGCGTTTCCAACGATTACATGCATTTGAATGGGGAACTCGCCCGAAACAAAGTATAGGTTTTCATTATGTGAATAACTTGAAAAACTTAGCTCAAACAGCTTCAAAACCTGTTTGCCCAGCACGGGGATATTGAACTGTATAAGATAACGCCTTAAATATGTGTGTCTGAGTCGTCTATCAAAACTTACAGCTATTTATATGAAGTTGTACAAAAACGCTTTATTTCGTCAAGACAGTGCGTTTCCTACGATTACATGCATTTGAATGGGGAACTCGCCCGAAACAAAGTATAGGTTTTCATTATGTGAATAACTTGAAAATCTTAGCTCAAACAGCTTCAAAACCTGTTTGCCCAGCACGGGGATCTTGAACTGTATAAGATAACGCCGTAAATAAGTGTGTATGCTTCTTCTATCAAGACTTACAGCTATTTATATGAAGTTGTACAAAAACGCTTTATTTCGTCAAGACAGTGCGTTTCCTACGATTACATGCATTTGAATGGGGAACTCGCCCGAAACAAAGTATAGGTTTTCATTATGTGAATAACTTGAAAATCTTAGCTCAAACAGCTTCAAAACCTAATTGCCCAGCACGGGGATCTTGAACTGTATAAGATAACGCCTTAAATATGTGTGTCTGAGTCGTCTATCAAAAATTACAGCTATTTATATGAAGTTGTACAAAAACGCTTTATTTCGTCAAGACAGTGCGTTTCCTACGATTACATGCATTTGAATGGGGAACTCGCCCGAAACAAAGTATAGGTTTTCATTATGTGAATAACTTGAAAATCTTAGCTCAAACAGCTTCAAAACCTGTTTGCCCAGCACGGGGATCTTGAACTGTATAAGATAAAGCCTTAAATATGTGTGTCTGAGTCGTCTATCAAAACTTACAGCTATTTATATGAAGTTGTACAAAAACGCTTTATTTCGTCAAGACAGTGCGTTTCCTACGATTACATGCATTTGAATGGGGAACTCGCCCGAAACAAAGTATAGGTTTTCATTATGTGAATAACTTGAAAATCTTAGCTCAAACAGCTTCAAAACCTGTTTGCCCAGCACGGGGATCTTGAACTGTATAAGATAAAGCCTTAAATATGTGTGTCTGAGTCGTCTATCAAAACTTACAGCTATTTATATGAAGTTGTACAAAAACGCTTTATTTCGTCAAGACAGTGCGTTTCCTACGATTACATGCATTTGAATGGGGAACTCGCCCGAAACAAAGTATAGGTTTTCATTATGTGAATAACTTGAAAATCTTAGCTCAAACAGCTTCAAAACCTGTTTGCCCAGCACGGGGATCTTGAACTGTATAAGTTAAAGCCTTAAATATGTGTGTCTGAGTCGTCTATCAAACCTTACAGCTATTTATATGAAGTTGTACAAAAACGCTTTATTTCGTCAAGACAGTGCGTTTCCTACGATTACATGCATTTGAATGGGGAACTCGCCCGAAACAAAGTATAGGTTTTCATTATGTGAATAACTTGAAAATCTTAGCTCAAACAGCTTCAAAACCTGATTGCCCAGCACGGGGATCTTGAACTGTATAAGATAAAGCCTTAAATATGTGTGTCTGAGTCGTCTATCAAAACTTACAGCTATTTATATGAAGTTGTACAAAAACGCTTTATTTCGTCAAGACAGTGCGTTTCCTACGATTACATGCATTTGAATGGGGAACTCGCCCGAAACAAAGTATAGGTTTTCATTATGTGAATAACTTGAAAATCTTAGCTCAAACAGCTTCAAAACCTGTTTGCCCAGCACGGGGATCTTGAACTGTATAAGATAAAGCCTTAAATATGTGTGTCTGAGTCGTCTATCAAACCTTACAGCTATTTATATGAAGTTGTACAAAAACGCTTTATTTCGTCAAGACAGTGCGTTTCCTACGATTACATGCATTTGAATGGGGAACTCGCCCGAAACAAAGTATAGGTTTTCATTATGTGAATAACTTGAAAATCTTAGCTCAAACAGCTTCAAAACCTAATTGCCCAGCACGGGGATCTTGAACTGTATAAGATAAAGCCTTAAATATGTGTGTCTGAGTCGTCTATCAAAAATTACAGCTATTTATATGAAGTTGTACAAAAACGCTTTATTTCGTCAAGACAGTGCGTTTCCTACGATTACATGCATTTGAATGGGGAACTCGCCCGAAACAAAGTATAGGTTTTCATTATGTGAATAACTTGAAAATCTTAGCTCAAACAGCTTCAAAACCTGTTTGCCCAGCACGGGGATCTTGAACTGTATAAGATAAAGCCTTAAATATGTGTGTCTGAGTCGTCTATCAAACCTTACAGCTATTTATATGAAGTTGTACAAAAACGCTTTATTTCGTCAAGACAGTGCGTTTCCAACGATTACATGCATTTGAATGGGGAACTCGCCCGAAACAAAGTATAGGTTTTCATTATGTGAATAACTTGAAAAACTTAGCTCAAACAGCTTCAAAACCTGTTTGCCCAGCACGGGGATATTGAACTGTATAAGATAACGCCTTAAATATGTGTGTCTGAGTCGTCTATCAAAACTTACAGCTATTTATATGAAGTTGTACAAAAACGCTTTATTTCGTCAAGACAGTGCGTTTCCTACGATTACATGCATTTGAATGGGGAACTCGCCCGAAACAAAGTATAGGTTTTCATTATGTGAATAACTTGAAAATCTTAGCTCAAACAGCTTCAAAACCTGTTTGCCCAGCACGGGGATCTTGAACTGTATAAGATAACGCCGTAAATAAGTGTGTATGCTTCTTCTATCAAGACTTACAGCTATTTATATGAAGTTGTACAAAAACGCTTTATTTCGTCAAGACAGTGCGTTTCCTACGATTACATGCATTTGAATGGGGAACTCGCCCGAAACAAAGTATAGGTTTTCATTATGTGAATAACTTGAAAATCTTAGCTCAAACAGCTCAAAACCTAATTGCCCAGCACGGGGATCTTGAACTGTATAAGATAAAGCCTTAAATATGTGTGTCTGAGTCGTCTATCAAAAATTACAGCTATTTATATGAAGTTGTACAAAAACGCTTTATTTCGTCAAGACAGTGCGTTTCCTACGATTACATGCATTTGAATGGGGAACTCGCCCGAAACAAAGTATAGGTTTTCATTATGTGAATAACTTGAAAATCTTAGCTCAAACAGCTTCAAAACCTGTTTGCCCAGCACGGGGATCTTGAACTGTATAAGATAAAGCCTTAAATATGTGTGTCTGAGTCGTCTATCAAAACTTACAGCTATTTATATGAAGTTGTACAAAAACGCTTTATTTCGTCAAGACAGTGCGTTTCCTACGATTACATGCATTTGAATGGGGAACTCGCCCGAAACAAAGTATAGGTTTTCATTATGTGAATAACTTGAAAATCTTAGCTCAAACAGCTTCAAAACCTGTTTGCCCAGCACGGGGATCTTGAACTGTATAAGATAAAGCCTTAAATAAGTGTGTATGCTTCTTCTATCAAGACTTACAGCTATTTATATGAAGTTGTACAAAAACGCTTTATTTCGTCAAGACAGTTCGTTTCCTACGATTACATGCATTTGAATGGGGAACTCGCCCGAAACAAAGTATAGGTTTTCATTATGTGAATAACTTGAAAATCTTGGCTCAAACAGCTTCAAAACCTGTTTGCCCAGCACGGGGATATTGAACTGTATAAGATAACGCCTTAAATATGTGTGTCTGAGTCGTCTATCAAAACTTACAGCTATTTATATGAAGTTGTACAAAAACGCTTTATTTCGTCAAGACAGTGCGTTTCCTACGATTACATGCATTTGAATGGGGAACTCGCCCGAAACAAAGTATAGGTTTTCATTATGTGAATAACTTGAAAATCTTAGCTCAAACAGCTTCAAAACCTGTTTGCCCAGCACGGGGATCTTGAACTGTATAAGATAAAGCCTTAAATATGTGTGTCTGAGTCGTCTATCAAACCTTACAGCTATTTATATGAAGTTGTACAAAAACGCTTTATTTCGTCAAGACAGTGCGTTTCCTACGATTACATGCATTTGAATGGGGAACTCGCCCGAAACAAAGTATAGGTTTTCATTATGTGAATAACTTGAAAATCTTAGCTCAAACAGCTTCAAAACCTGTTTGCCCAGCACGGGGATCTTGAACTGTATAAGATAACGCCTTAAATATGTGTGTATGCTTCTTCTATCAAGACTTACAGCTATTTATATGAAGTTGTACAAAAACGCTTTATTTCGTCAAGACAGTGCGTTTCCTACGATTACATGCATTTGAATGGGGAACTCGCCCGAAACAAAGTATAGGTTTTCATTATGTGAATAACTTGAAAATCTTAGCTCAAACAGCTTCAAAACCTAATTGCCCAGCACGGGGATCTTGAACTGTATAAGATAAAGCCTTAAATATGTGTGTCTGAGTCGTCTATCAAAACTTACAGCTATTTATATGAAGTTGTACAAAAACGCTTTATTTCGTCAAGACAGTGCGTTTCCTACGATTACATGCATTTGAATGGGGAACTCGCCCGAAACAAAGTATAGGTTTTCATTATGTGAATAACTTGAAAATCTTAGCTCAAACAGCTTCAAAACCTGTTTGCCCAGCACGGGGATCTTGAACTGTATAAGATAAAGCCTTAAATATGTGTGTCTGAGTCGTCTATCAAAACTTACAGCTATTTATATGAAGTTGTACAAAAACGCTTTATTTCGTCAAGACAGTGCGTTTCCTACGATTACATGCATTTGAATGGGGAACTCGCCCGAAACAAAGTATAGGTTTTCATTATGTGAATAACTTGAAAATCTTAGCTCAAACAGCTTCAAAACCTGTTTGCCCAGCACGGGGATCTTGAACTGTATAAGATAAAGCCTTAAATATGTGTGTCTGAGTCGTCTATCAAAACTTACAGCTATTTATATGAAGTTGTACAAAAACGCTTTATTTCGTCAAGACAGTGCGTTTCCTACGATTACATGCATTTGAATGGGGAACTCGCCCGAAACAAAGTATAGGTTTTCATTATGTGAATAACTTGAAAATCTTAGCTCAAACAGCTTCAAAACCTGTTTGCCCAGCACGGGGATCTTGAACTGTATAAGATAACGCCGTAAATAAGTGTGTATGCTTCTTCTATCAAGACTTACAGCTATTTATATGAAGTTGTACAAAAACGCTTTATTTCGTCAAGACAGTGCGTTTCCTACGATTACATGCATTTGAATGGGGAACTCGCCCGAAACAAAGTATAGGTTTTCATTATGTGAATAACTTGAAAATCTTAGCTCAAACAGCTTCAAAACCTGTTTGCCCAGCACGGGGATCTTGAACTGTATAAGATAAAGCCTTAAATATGTGTGTCTGAGTCGTCTATCAAACCTTACAGCTATTTATATGAAGTTGTACAAAAACGCTTTATTTCGTCAAGACAGTGCGTTTCCTACGATTACATGCATTTGAATGGGGAACTCGCCCGAAACAAAGTATAGGTTTTCATTATGTGAATAACTTGAAAATCTTAGCTCAAACAGCTTCAAAACCTGTTTGCCCAGCACGGGGATCTTGAACTGTATAAGATAAAGCCTTAAATATGTGTGTCTGAGTCGTCTATCAAACCTTACAGCTATTTATATGAAGTTGTACAAAAACGCTTTATTTCGTCAAGACAGTGCGTTTCCTACGATTACATGCATTTGAATGGGGAACTCGCCCGAAACAAAGTATAGGTTTTCATTATGTGAATAACTTGAAAATCTTAGCTCAAACAGCTTCAAAACCTAATTGCCCAGCACGGGGATCTTGAACTGTATAAGATAAAGCCTTAAATATGTGTGTCTGAGTCGTCTGTCAAAAATTACAGCTATTTATATGAAGTTGTACAAAAACGCTTTATTTCGTCAAGACAGTGCGTTTCCTACGATTACATGCATTTGAATGGGGAACTCGCCCGAAACAAAGTATAGGTTTTCATTATGTGAATAACTTGAAAATCTTAGCTCAAACAGCTTCAAAACCTGTTTGCCCAGCACGGGGATCTTGAACTGTATAAGATAAAGCCTTAAATATGTGTGTCTGAGTCGTCTATCAAAACTTACAGCTATTTATATGAAGTTGTACAAAAACGCTTTATTTCGTCAAGACAGTGCGTTTCCTACGATTACATGCATTTGAATGGGGAACTCGCCCGAAACAAAGTATAGGTTTTCATTATGTGAATAACTTGAAAATCTTAGCTCAAACAGCTTCAAAACCTGTTTGCCCAGCACGGGGATCTTGAACTGTATAAGATAAAGCCTTAAATATGTGTGTCTGAGTCGTCTATCAAAACTTACAGCTATTTATATGAAGTTGTACAAAAACGCTTTATTTCGTCAAGACAGTGCGTTTCCTACGATTACATGCATTTGAATGGGGAACTCGCCCGAAACAAAGTATAGGTTTTCATTATGTGAATAACTTGAAAAACTTAGCTCAAACAGCTTCAAAACCTGTTTGCCCAGCACGGGGATCTTGAACTGTATAAGATAACGCCTTAAATATGTGTGTATGCTTCTTCTATCAAGACTTACAGCTATTTATATGAAGTTGTACAAAAACGCTTTATTTCGTCAAGACAGTGCGTTTCCAACGATTACATGCATTTGAATGGGGAACTCGCCCGAAACAAAGTATAGGTTTTCATTATGTGAATAACTTGAAAATCTTAGCTCAAACAGCTTCAAAACCTGTTTGCCCAGCACGGGGATCTCGAACTGTATAAGATAACGCCGTAAATATGTGTGTATGCTTCTTCTATCAAGACTTACAGCTATTTATATGAAGTTGTAGAAAAACGCTTTATTTCGTCAAGACAGTTCGTTTCCTACGATTACATGCATTTGAATGGGGAACTCGCCCGAAACAAAGTATAGGTTTTCATTATGTGAATAACTTGACAATCTTGGCTCAAACAGCTTCAAAACCTGTTTGCCCAGCACGGGGATATTGAACTGTATAAGATAACGCCTTAAATATGTGTGTCTGAGTCGTCTATCAAAACTTACAGCTATTTATATGAAGTTGTACAAAAACGCTTTATTTCGTCAAGACAGTGCGTTTCCTACGATTACATGCATTTGAATGGGGAACTCGCCCGAAACAAAGTATAGGTTTTCATTATGTGAATAACTTGAAAATCTTAGCTCAAACAGCTTCAAAACCTAATTGCCCAGCACGGGGATCTTGAACTGTATAAGATAAAGCCTTAAATATGTGTGTCTGAGTCGTCTATCAAAACTTACAGCTATTTATATGAAGTTGTACAAAAACGCTTTATTTCGTCAAGACAGTGCGTTTCCTACGATTACATGCATTTGAATGGGGAACTCGCCCGAAACAAAGTATAGGTTTTCATTATGTGAATAACTTGAAAATCTTAGCTCAAACAGCTTCAAAACCTGTTTGCCCAGCACGGGGATCTTGAACTGTATAAGATAAAGCCTTAAATATGTGTGTCTGAGTCGTCTATCAAAACTTACAGCTATTTATATGAAGTTGTACAAAAACGCTTTATTTCGTCAAGACAGTGCGTTTCCTACGATTACATGCATTTGAATGGGGAACTCGCCCGAAACAAAGTATAGGTTTTCATTATGTGAATAACTTGAAAATCTTAGCTCAAACAGCTTCAAAACCTGTTTGCCCAGCACGGGGATCTTGAACTGTATAAGATAAAGCCTTAAATATGTGTGTCTGAGTCGTCTATCAAAACTTACAGCTATTTATATGAAGTTGTACAAAAACGCTTTATTTCGTCAAGACAGTGCGTTTCCTACGATTACATGCATTTGAATGGGGAACTCGCCCGAAACAAAGTATAGGTTTTCATTATGTGAATAACTTGAAAATCTTAGCTCAAACAGCTTCAAAACCTGTTTGCCCAGCACGGGGATCTTGAACTGTATAAGATAAAGCCTTAAATATGTGTGTCTGAGTCGTCTATCAAAACTTACAGCTATTTATATGAAGTTGTACAAAAACGCTTTATTTCGTCAAGACAGTGCGTTTCCTACGATTACATGCATTTGAATGGGGAACTCGCCCGAAACAAAGTATAGGTTTTCATTATGTGAATAACTTGAAAAACTTAGCTCAAACAGCTTCAAAACCTGTTTGCCCAGCACGGGGATCTTGAACTGTATAAGATAACGCCTTAAATATGTGTGTATGCTTCTTCTATCAAGACTTACAGCTATTTATATGAAGTTGTACAAAAACGCTTTATTTCGTCAAGACAGTGCGTTTCCAACGATTACATGCATTTGAATGGGGAACTCGCCCGAAACAAAGTATAGGTTTTCATTATGTGAATAACTTGAAAATCTTAGCTCAAACAGCTTCAAAACCTGTTTGCCCAGCACGGGGATCTCGAACTGTATAAGATAACGCCGTAAATATGTGTGTATGCTTCTTCTATCAAGACTTACAGCTATTTATATGAAGTTGTACAAAAACGCTTTATTTCGTCAAGACAGTGCGTTTCCTACGATTACATGCATTTGAATGGGGAACTCGCCCGAAACAAAGTATAGGTTTTCATTATGTGAATAACTTGAAAATCTTAGCTCAAACAGCTTCAAAACCTAATTGCCCAGCACGGGGATCTTGAACTGTATAAGATAAAGCCTTAAATATGTGTGTCTGAGTCGTCTATCAAAAATTACAGCTATTTATATGAAGTTGTACAAAAACGCTTTATTTCGTCAAGACAGTGCGTTTCCTACGATTACATGCATTTGAATGGAGAACTCGCCCGAAACAAAGTATAGGTTTTCATTATGTGAATAACTTGAAAATCTTAGCTCAAACAGCTTCAAAACCTGTTTGCCCAGCACGGGGATCTTGAACTGTATAAGATAAAGCCTTAAATATGTGTGTCTGAGTCGTCTATCAAACCTTACAGCTATTTATATGAAGTTGTACAAAAACGCTTTATTTCGTCAAGACAGTGCGTTTCCTACGATTACATGCATTTGAATGGGGAACTCGCCCGAAACAAAGTATAGGTTTTCATTATGTGAATAACTTGAAAATCTTAGCTCAAACAGCTTCAAAACCTGTTTGCCCAGCACGGGGATCTTGAACTGTATAAGATAACGCCGTAAATAAGTGTGTATGCTTCTTCTATCAAGACTTACAGCTATTTATATGAAGTTGTACAAAAACGCTTTATTTCGTCAAGACAGTGCGTTTCCTACGATTACATGCATTTGAATGGGGAACTCGCCCGAAACAAAGTATAGGTTTTCATTATGTGAATAACTTGAAAATCTTAGCTCAAACAGCTTCAAAACCTAATTGCCCAGCACGGGGATCTTGAACTGTATAAGATAAAGCCTTAAATATGTGTGTCTGAGTCGTCTGTCAAAAATTACAGCTATTTATATGAAGTTGTACAAAAACGCTTTATTTCGTCAAGACAGTGCGTTTCCTACGATTACATGCATTTGAATGGGGAACTCGCCCGAAACAAAGTATAGGTTTTCATTATGTGAATAACTTGAAAATCTTAGCTCAAACAGCTTCAAAACCTGTTTGCCCAGCACGGGGATCTTGAACTGTATAAGATAAAGCCTTAAATATGTGTGTCTGAGTCGTCTATCAAAACTTACAGCTATTTATATGAAGTTGTACAAAAACGCTTTATTTCGTCAAGACAGTGCGTTTCCTACGATTACATGCATTTGAATGGGGAACTCGCCCGAAACAAAGTATAGGTTTTCATTATGTGAATAACTTGAAAATCTTAGCTCAAACAGCTTCAAAACCTGTTTGCCCAGCACGGGGATCTTGAACTGTATAAGATAAAGCCTTAAATATGTGTGTCTGAGTCGTCTATCAAAACTTACAGCTATTTATATGAAGTTGTACAAAAACGCTTTATTTCGTCAAGACAGTGCGTTTCCTACGATTACATGCATTTGAATGGGGAACTCGCCCGAAACAAAGTATAGGTTTTCATTATGTGAATAACTTGAAAATCTTAGCTCAAACAGCTTCAAAACCTGTTTGCCCAGCACGGGGATCTTGAACTGTATAAGATAAAGCCTTAAATATGTGTGTCTGAGTCGTCTATCAAAACTTACAGCTATTTATATGAAGTTGTACAAAAACGCTTTATTTCGTCAAGACAGTGCGTTTCCTACGATTACATGCATTTGAATGGGGAACTCGCCCGAAACAAAGTATAGGTTTTCATTATGTGAATAACTTGAAAAACTTAGCTCAAACAGCTTCAAAACCTGTTTGCCCAGCACGGGGATCTTGAACTGTATAAGATAACGCCTTAAATATGTGTGTATGCTTCTTCTATCAAGACTTACAGCTATTTATATGAAGTTGTACAAAAACGCTTTATTTCGTCAAGACAGTGCGTTTCCAACGATTACATGCATTTGAATGGGGAACTCGCCCGAAACAAAGTATAGGTTTTCATTATGTGAATAACTTGAAAATCTTAGCTCAAACAGCTTCAAAACCTGTTTGCCCAGCACGGGGATCTCGAACTGTATAAGATAACGCCGTAAATATGTGTGTATGCTTCTTCTATCAAGACTTACAGCTATTTATATGAAGTTGTACAAAAACGCTTTATTTCGTCAAGACAGTGCGTTTCCTACGATTACATGCATTTGAATGGGGAACTCGCCCGAAACAAAGTATAGGTTTTCATTATGTGAATAACTTGAAAATCTTAGCTCAAACAGCTTCAAAACCTAATTGCCCAGCACGGGGATCTTGAACTGTATAAGATAAAGCCTTAAATATGTGTGTCTGAGTCGTCTATCAAAAATTACAGCTATTTATATGAAGTTGTACAAAAACGCTTTATTTCGTCAAGACAGTGCGTTTCCTACGATTACATGCATTTGAATGGAGAACTCGCCCGAAACAAAGTATAGGTTTTCATTATGTGAATAACTTGAAAATCTTAGCTCAAACAGCTTCAAAACCTGTTTGCCCAGCACGGGGATCTTGAACTGTATAAGATAAAGCCTTAAATATGTGTGTCTGAGTCGTCTATCAAAACTTACAGCTATTTATATGAAGTTGTACAAAAACGCTTTATTTCGTCAAGACAGTGCGTTTCCTACGATTGCATGCATTTGAATGGGGAACTCGCCCGAAACAAAGTATAGGTTTTCATTATGTGAATAACTTGAAAATCTTAGCTCAAACAGCTTCAAAACCTGTTTGCCCAGCACGGGGATCTTGAACTGTATAAGATAAAGCCTTAAATATGTGTGTCTGAGTCGTCTGTCAAAAATTACAGCTATTTATATGAAGTTGTACAAAAACGCTTTATTTCGTCAAGACAGTGCGTTTCCTACGATTACATGCATTTGAATGGGGAACTCGCCCGAAACAAAGTATAGGTTTTCATTATGTGAATAACTTGAAAATCTTAGCTCAAACAGCTTCAAAACCTGTTTGCCCAGCACGGGGATCTTGAACTGTATAAGATAAAGCCTTAAATATGTGTGTCTGAGTCGTCTATCAAAACTTACAGCTATTTATATGAAGTTGTACAAAAACGCTTTATTTCGTCAAGACAGTGCGTTTCCTACGATTACATGCATTTGAATGGGGAACTCGCCCGAAACAAAGTATAGGTTTTCATTATGTGAATAACTTGAAAATCTTAGCTCAAACAGCTTCAAAACCTGTTTGCCCAGCACGGGGATCTTGAACTGTATAAGATAAAGCCTTAAATATGTGTGTCTGAGTCGTCTATCAAAACTTACAGCTATTTATATGAAGTTGTACAAAAACGCTTTATTTCGTCAAGACAGTGCGTTTCCTACGATTACATGCATTTGAATGGGGAACTCGCCCGAAACAAAGTATAGGTTTTCATTATGTGAATAACTTGAAAATCTTAGCTCAAACAGCTTCAAAACCTGTTTGCCCAGCACGGGGATCTTGAACTGTATAAGATAACGCCTTAAATATGTGTGTATGCTTCTTCTATCAAGACTTACAGCTATTTATATGAAGTTGTACAAAAACGCTTTATTTCGTCAAGACAGTGCGTTTCCTACGATTACATGCATTTGAATGGGGAACTCGCCCGAAACAAAGTATAGGTTTTCATCATGTGAATAACTTGAAAATCTTAGCTCAAACAGCTTCAAAACCTGTTTGCCCAGCACGGGGATCTTGAACTGTATAAGATAAAGCCTTAAATATGTGTGTCTGAGTCGTCTATCAAAACTTACAGCTATTTATATGAAGTTGTACAAAAACGCTTTATTTCGTCAAGACAGTGCGTTGCCTACGATTGCATGCATTTGAATGGGGAACTCGCCCGAAACAAAGTATAGGTTTTCATTATGTGAATAACTTGAAAATCTTAGCTCAAACAGCTTCAAAACCTGTTTGCCCAGCACGGGGATCTCGAACTGTATAAGATAACGCCGTAAATATGTGTGTATGCTTCTTCTATCAAGACTTACAGCTATTTATATGAAGTTGTACAAAAACGCTTTATTTCGTCAAGACAGTTCGTTTCCTACGATTACATGCATTTGAATGGGGAACTCGCCCGAAACAAAGTATAGGTTTTCATTATGTGAATAACTTGAAAATCTTGGCTCAAACAGCTTCAAAACCTGTTTGCCCAGCACGGGGATATTGAACTGTATAAGATAACGCCTTAAATATGTGTGTCTGAGTCGTCTATCAAAACTTACAGCTATTTATATGAAGTTGTACAAAAACGCTTTATTTCGTCAAGACAGTGCGTTTCCTACGATTACATGCATTTGAATGGGGAACTCGCCCGAAACAAAGTATAGGTTTTCATTATGTGAATAACTTGAAAATCTTAGCTCAAACAGCTTCAAAACCTGTTTGCCCAGCACGGGGATCTTGAACTGTATAAGATAACGCCTTAAATAAGTGTGTATGCTTCTTCTATCAAGACTTACAGCTATTTATATGAAGTTGTACAAAAACGCTTTATTTCGTCAAGACAGTGCGTTTCCTACGATTACATGCATTTGAATGGGGAACTCGCCCGAAACAAAGTATAGGTTTTCATTATGTGAATAACTTGAAAATCTTAGCTCAAACAGCTTCAAAACCTGTTTGCCCAGCACGGGGATCTTGAACTGTATAAGATAAAGCCTTAAATATGTGTGTCTGAGTCGTCTATCAAAACTTACAGCTATTTATATGAAGTTGTACAAAAACGCTTTATTTCGTCAAGACAGTGCGTTTCCTACGATTACATGCATTTGAATGGGGAACTCGCCCGAAACAAAGTATAGGTTTTCATTATGTGAATAACTTGAAAATCTTAGCTCAAACAGCTTCAAAACCTGTTTGCCCAGCACGGGGATCTTGAACTGTATAAGATAAAGCCTTAAATATGTGTGTCTGAGTCGTCTATCAAAACTTACAGCTATTTATATGAAGTTGTACAAAAACGCTTTATTTCGTCAAGACAGTGCGTTTCCTACGATTACATGCATTTGAATGGGGAACTCGCCCGAAACAAAGTATAGGTTTTCATTATGTGAATAACTTGAAAATCTTAGCTCAAACAGCTTCAAAACCTGTTTGCCCAGCACGGGGATCTTGAACTGTATAAGATAACGCCGTAAATATGTGTGTATGCTTCTTCTATCAAGACTTACAGCTATTTATATGAAGTTGTACAAAAACGCTTTATTTTGTCAAGACAGTTCGTTTCCTACGATTACATGCATTTGAATGGGGAACTCGCCCGAAACAAAGTATAGGTTTTCATTATGTGAATAACTTGAAAATCTTGGCTCAAACAGCTTCAAAACCTGTTTGCCCAGCACGGGGATATTGAACTGTATAAGATAACGCCTTAAATATGTGTGTCTGAGTCGTCTATCAAAACTTACAGCTATTTATATGAAGTTGTACAAAAACGCTTTATTTCGTCAAGACAGTGCGTTTCCTACGATTACATGCATTTGAATGGGGAACTCGCCCGAAACAAAGTATAGGTTTTCATTATGTGAATAACTTGAAAATCTTAGCTCAAACAGCTTCAAAACCTAATTGCCCAGCACGGGGATCTTGAACTGTATAAGATAAAGCCTTAAATATGTGTGTCTGAGTCGTCTATCAAAAATTACAGCTATTTATATGAAGTTGTACAAAAACGCTTTATTTCGTCAAGACAGTGCGTTTCCTACGATTACATGCATTTGAATGGGGAACTCGCCCGAAACAAAGTATAGGTTTTCATTATGTGAATAACTTGAAAATCTTAGCTCAAACAGCTTCAAAACCTGTTTGCCCAGCACGGGGATCTTGAACTATATAAGATAAAGCCTTAAATATGTGTGTCTGAGTCGTCTATCAAAACTTACAGCTATTTATATGAAGTTGTACAAAAACGCTTTATTTCGTCAAGACAGTGCGTTTCCTACGATTACATGCATTTGAATGGGGAACTCGCCCGAAACAAAGTATAGGTTTTCATTATGTGAATAACTTGAAAATCTTAGCTCAAACAGCTTCAAAACCTGTTTGCCCAGCACGGGGATCTTGAACTGTATAAGATAACGCCGTAAATAAGTGTGTATGCTTCTTCTATCAAGACTTACAGCTATTTATATGAAGTTGTACAAAAACGCTTTATTTCGTCAAGACAGTGCGTTTCCTACGATTACATGCATTTGAATGGGGAACTCGCCCGAAACAAAGTATAGGTTTTCATTATGTGAATAACTTGAAAATCTTAGCTCAAACAGCTTCAAAACCTAATTGCCCAGCACGGGGATCTTGAACTGTATAAGATAAAGCCTTAAATATGTGTGTCTGAGTCGTCTATCAAAAATTACAGCTATTTATATGAAGTTGTACAAAAACGCTTTATTTCGTCAAGACAGTGCGTTTCCTACGATTACATGCATTTGAATGGGGAACTCGCCCGAAACAAAGTATAGGTTTTCATTATGTGAATAACTTGAAAATCTTAGCTCAAACAGCTTCAAAACCTGTTTGCCCAGCACGGGGATCTTGAACTGTATAAGATAAAGCCTTAAATATGTGTGTCTGAGTCGTCTATCAAACCTTACAGCTATTTATATGAAGTTGTACAAAAACGCTTTATTTCGTCAAGACAGTGCGTTTCCTACGATTACATGCATTTGAATGGGGAACTCGCCCGAAACAAAGTATAGGTTTTCATTATGTGAATAACTTGAAAATCTTAGCTCAAACAGCTTCAAAACCTGTTTGCCCAGCACGGGGATCTTGAACTGTATAAGATAACGCCGTAAATAAGTGTGTATGCTTCTTCTATCAAGACTTACAGCTATTTATATGAAGTTGTACAAAAACGCTTTATTTCGTCAAGACAGTGCGTTTCCTACGATTACATGCATTTGAATGGGGAACTCGCCCGAAACAAAGTATAGGTTTTCATTATGTGAATAACTTGAAAATCTTAGCTCAAACAGCTTCAAAACCTGTTTGCCCAGCACGGGGATCTTGAACTGTATAAGATAAAGCCTTAAATATGTGTGTCTGAGTCGTCTGTCAAAAATTACAGCTATTTATATGAAGTTGTACAAAAACGCTTTATTTCGTCAAGACAGTGCGTTTCCTACGATTACATGCATTTGAATGGGGAACTCGCCCGAAACAAAGTATAGGTTTTCATTATGTGAATAACTTGAAAATCTTAGCTCAAACAGCTTCAAAACCTGTTTGCCCAGCACGGGGATCTTGAACTGTATAAGATAAAGCCTTAAATATGTGTGTCTGAGTCGTCTATCAAAACTTACAGCTATTTATATGAAGTTGTACAAAAACGCTTTATTTCGTCAAGACAGTGCGTTTCCTACGATTACATGCATTTGAATGGGGAACTCGCCCGAAACAAAGTATAGGTTTTCATTATGTGAATAACTTGAAAATCTTAGCTCAAACAGCTTCAAAACCTGTTTGCCCAGCACGGGGATCTTGAACTGTATAAGATAACACCGTAAATATGTGTGTCTGAGTCGTCTATCAAAACTTACAGCTATTTATATGAAGTTGTACAAAAACGCTTTATTTCGTCAAGACAGTGCGTTTCCTACGATTACATGCATTTGAATGGGGAACTCGCCCGAAACAAAGTATAGGTTTTCATTATGTGAATAACTTGAAAATCTTGGCTCAAACAGCTTCAAAACCTGTTTGCCCAGCACGGGGATATTGAACTGTATAAGATAACGCCTTAAATATGTGTGTCTGAGTCGTCTATCAAAACTTACAGCTATTTATATGAAGTTGTACAAAAACGCTTTATTTCGTCAAGACAGTGCGTTTCCTACGATTACATGCATTTGAATGGGGAACTCGCCCGAAACAAAGTATAGGTTTTCATTATGTGAATAACTTGAAAATCTTAGCTCAAACAGCTTCAAAACCTAATTGCCCAGCACGGGGATCTTGAACTGTATAAGATAAAGCCTTAAATATGTGTGTCTGAGTCGTCTATCAAAAATTACAGCTATTTATATGAAGTTGTACAAAAACGCTTTATTTCGTCAAGACAGTGCGTTTCCTACGATTACATGCATTTGAATGGGGAACTCGCCCGAAACAAAGTATAGGTTTTCATTATGTGAATAACTTGAAAATCTTAGCTCAAACAGCTTCAAAACCTGTTTGCCCAGCACGGGGATCTTGAACTGTATAAGATAAAGCCTTAAATATGTGTGTCTGAGTCGTCTATCAAAACTTACAGCTATTTATATGAAGTTGTACAAAAACGCTTTATTTCGTCAAGACAGTGCGTTTCCTACGATTACATGCATTTGAATGGGGAACTCGCCCGAAACAAAGTATAGGTTTTCATTATGTGAATAACTTGAAAATCTTAGCTCAAACAGCTTCAAAACCTGTTTGCCCAGCACGGGGATCTTGAACTGTATAAGATAACGCCGTAAATAAGTGTGTATGCTTCTTCTATCAAGACTTACAGCTATTTATATGAAGTTGTACAAAAACGCTTTATTTCGTCAAGACAGTGCGTTTCCTACGATTACATGCATTTGAATGGGGAACTCGCCCGAAACAAAGTATAGGTTTTCATTATGTGAATAACTTGAAAATCTTAGCTCAAACAGCTTCAAAACCTAATTGCCCAGCACGGGGATCTTGAACTGTATAAGATAAAGCCTTAAATATGTGTGTCTGAGTCGTCTATCAAAAATTACAGCTATTTATATGAAGTTGTACAAAAACGCTTTATTTCGTCAAGACAGTGCGTTTCCTACGATTACATGCATTTGAATGGGGAACTCGCCCGAAACAAAGTATAGGTTTTCATTATGTGAATAACTTGAAAATCTTAGCTCAAACAGCTTCAAAACCTGTTTGCCCAGCACGGGGATCTTGAACTGTATAAGATAACGCCTTAAATATGTGTGTATGCTTCTTCTATCAAGACTTACAGCTATTTATATGAAGTTGTACAAAAACGCTTTATTTCGTCAAGACAGTGCGTTTCCTACGATTACATGCATTTGAATGGGGAACTCGCCCGAAACAAAGTATAGGTTTTCATTATGTGAATAACTTGAAAATCTTAGCTCAAACAGCTTCAAAACCTGTTTGCCCAGCACGGGGATCTTGAACTGTATAAGATAAAGCCTTAAATATGTGTGTCTGAGTCGTCTATCAAAACTTACAGCTATTTATATGAAGTTGTACAAAAACGCTTTATTTCGTCAAGACAGTGCGTTTCCTACGATTACATGCATTTGAATGGGGAACTCGCCTGAAACAAAGTATAGGTTTTCATTATGTGAATAACTTGAAAATCTTAGCTCAAACAGCTTCAAAACCTGTTTGCCCAGCACGGGGATCTTGAACTGTATAAGATAACGCCTTAAATATGTGTGTATGCTTCTTCTATCAAGACTTACAGCTATTTATATGAAGTTGTACAAAAACGCTTTATTTCGTCAAGACAGTGCGTTTCCTACGATTACATGCATTTGAATGGGGAACTCGCCCGAAACAAAGTATAGGTTTTCATTATGTGAATAACTTGAAAATCTTAGCTCAAACAGCTTCAAAACCTGTTTGCCCAGCACGGGGATCTTGAACTGTATAAGATAAAGCCTTAAATATGTGTGTCTGAGTCGTCTATCAAAACTTACAGCTATTTATGTGAAGTTGTACAAAAACGCTTTATTTCGTCAAGACAGTGCGTTTCCTACGATTACATGCATTTGAATGGGGAACTCGCCCGAAACAAAGTATAGGTTTTCATTATGTGAATAACTTGAAAATCTTAGCTCAAACAGCTTCAAAACCTGTTTGCCCAGCACGGGGATCTTGAACTGTATAAGATAACGCCTTAAATATGTGTGTATGCTTCTTCTATCAAGACTTACAGCTATTTATATGAAGTTGTACAAAAACGCTTTATTTCGTCAAGACAGTGCGTTTCCTACGATTACATGCATTTGAATGGGGAACTCGCCCGAAACAAAGTATAGGTTTTCATCATTTGAATAACTTGAAAATCTTAGCTCAAACAGCTTCAAAACCTGTTTGCCCAGCACGGGGATCTTGAACTGTATAAGATAACGCCTTAAATATGTGTGTATGCTTCTTCTATCAAGACTTACAGCTATTTATATGAAGTTGTACAAAAACGCTTTATTTCGTCAAGACAGTGCGTTTCCTACGATTACATGCATTTGAATGGGGAACTCGCCCGAAACAAAGTATAGGTTTTCATTATGTGAATAACTTGAAATTCTTAGCTCAAACAGCTTCAAAACCTGTTTGCCCAGCACGGGGATCTTGAACTGTATAAGATAACGCCTTAAATATGTGTGTATGCTTCTTCTATCAAGACTTACAGCTATTTATATGAAGTTGTACAAAAACGCTTTATTTCGTCAAGACAGTGCGTTTCCTACGATTACATGCATTTGAATGGGGAACTCGCCCGAAACAAAGTATAGGTTTTCATCATTTGAATAACTTGAAAATCTTAGCTCAAACAGCTTCAAAACCTGTTTGCCCAGCACGGGGATCTTGAACTGTATAAGATAAAGCCTTAAATATGTGTGTCTGAGTCGTCTATCAAAACTTACAGCTATTTATATGAAGTTGTACAAAAACGCTTTATTTCGTCAAGACAGTGCGTTTCCTACGATTGCATGCATTTGAATGGGGAACTCGCCCGAAACAAAGTATAGGTTTTCATTATGTGAATAACTTGAAAATCTTAGCTCAAACAGCTTCAAAACCTGTTTGCCCAGCACGGGGATCTTGAACTGTATAAGATAACGCCTTAAATATGTGTGTATGCTTCTTCTATCAAGACTTACAGCTATTTATATGAAGTTGTACAAAAACGCTTTATTTCGTCAAGACAGTGCGTTTCCTACGATTACATGCATTTGAATGGGGAACCCGCCCGAAACAAAGTATAGGTTTTCATTATGTGAATAACTTGAAAATCTTAGCTCAAACAGCTTCAAAACCTGTTTGCCCAGCACGGGGATCTTGAACTGTATAAGATAACGCCTTAAATATGTGTGTATGCTTCTTCTATCAAGACTTACAGCTATTTATATGAAGTTGTACAAAAACGCTTTATTTCGTCAAGACAGTGCGTTTCCTACGATTACATGCATTTGAATGGGGAACCCGCCCGAAACAAAGTATAGGTTTTCATTATGTGAATAACTTGAAAATCTTAGCTCAAACAGCTTCAAAACCTGTTTGCCCAGCACGGGGATCTTGAACTGTATAAGATAACGCCTTAAATATGTGTGTATGCTTCTTCTATCAAGACTTACAGCTATTTATATGAAGTTGTACAAAAACGCTTTATTTCGTCAAGACAGTGCGTTTCCTACGATTACATGCATTTGAATGGGGAACTCGCCCGAAACAAAGTATAGGTTTTCATTATGTGAATAACTTGAAAATCTTAGCTCAAACAGCTTCAAAACCTGTTTGCCCAGCACGGGGATATTGAACTGTATAAGATAACGCCTTAAATATGTGTGTCTGAGTCGTCTGTCAAAACTTACAGCTATTTATATGAAGTTGTACAAAAACGCTTTATTTCGTCAAGACAGTGCGTTTCCTACGATTACATGCATTTGAATGGGGAACTCGCCCGAAACAAAGTATAGGTTTTCATTATGTGAACAACTTGAAAATCTTAGCTCAAACAGCTTCAAAACCTGTTTGCCCAGCACGGGGATCTTGAACTGTATAAGATAACTTCTTAAATAAGTGTGTATGCTTCTTCTATCAAGACTTACAGCTATTTATATGAAGTTGTACAAAAACGCTTTATTTCGTCAAGACAGTGCGTTTCCTACGATTACATGCATTTGAATTGGGAACTCGCCCGAAACAAAGTATAGGTTTTCATTATGTGAATAACTTGAAAATCTTAGCTCAAACAGCTTCAAAACCTGTTTGCCCAGCACGGGGGTCTTGAACTGTATAAGATAACGCCTTAAATAAGTGTGTATGCTTCTTCTATCAAGACTTACAGCTATTTATATGAAGTTGTACAAAAACGCTTTATTTCGTCAAGACAGTGCGTTTCCTACGATTACATGCATTTGAATGGGGAACTCGCCCGAAACAAAGTATAGGTTTTCATTATGTGAATAACTTGAAAATCTTAGCTCAAACAGCTTCAAAACCTGTTTGCCCAGCACGGGGATATTGAACTGTATAAGATAACGCCTTAAATATGTGTGTCTGAGTCGTCTATCAAAACTTACAGCTATTTATGTGAAGTTGCAAAAAAACGCTTTATTTTGTCAAGACAGTGCGTCTCCTATGATTACATGCATTTGAATGGGGAACTCGCCCGAAACAAAGTATAGGTTTTCATTATGTGAATAACTTGAAAATCTTAGCTCAAACAGCTTCAAAACCTGTTTGCCCAGCACGGGGATCTTGAACTGTATAAGATTACGCCTTAAATATGTGTGTATGCTTCTTCTATCAAGACTTACAGCTATTTATATGAAGTTGTACAAAAACGCTTTATTTCGTCAAGACAGTGCGTTTCCTACGATTACATGCATTTGAATGGGGAACTCCCCCGAAACAAAGTATAGGTTTTCATTATGTGAATAACTTGAAAATCTTAGCTCAAACAGCTTCAAAACCTGTTTGCCCAGCACGGGGATATTGAACTGTATAAGATAACGCCTTAAATATGTGTGTCTGAGTCGTCTGTCAAAACTTACAGCTATTTATATGAAGTTGTACAAAAACGCTTTATTTCGTCAAGACAGTGCGTTTCCTACGATTACATGCATTTGAATGGGGAACTCGCCCGAAACAAAGTATAGGTTTTCATTATGTGAATAACTTGAAAATCTTAGCTCAAACAGCTTCAAAACCTGTTTGCCCAGCACGGGGATCTTGAACTGTATAAGATAACGCCTTAAATAAGTGTGTATGCTTCTTCTATCAAGACTTACAGCTATTTATATGAAGTTGTACAAAAACGCTTTATTTCGTCAAGACAGTGCGTTTCCTACGATTACATGCATTTGAATTGGGAACTCGCCCGAAACAAAGTATAGGTTTTCATTATGTGAATAACTTGAAAATCTTAGCTCAAACAGCTTCAAAACCTGTTTGCCCAGCACGGGGATCTCGAACTGTATAAGATAACGCCGTAAATATGTGTGTATGTTTCTTCTATCAAGACTTACAGCTATTTATATGAAGTTGTACAAAAACGCTTTATTTCGTCAAGACAGTGCGTTTCCTACGATTAAAAGCATTTGAATGGGGAACCCGCCCGAAATAAAGTATAGGTTTTCATTATGTGAATAACTTGAAAATCTTAGCTCAAACAGCTTCAAAACCTGTTTGCCCAGCACGGGGATCTTGAACTGTATAAGATAACGCCTTAAATATGTGTGTATGCTTCTTCTATCAAGACTTACAGCTATTTATATGAAGTGGTACAAAAACGCTTTATTTCGTCAGGACAGTGCGTTTCCTACGATTACATGCATTTGAATGGGGAACTCGCCCGAAACAAAGTATAGGTTTTCATTATGTGAATAACTTGAAAATCTTTGCTCAAACAGCTTCAAAACCTGTTTGCCCAGCACGGGGATATTGAACTGTATAAGATAACGCCTTAAATATGTGTGTCTGAGTCGTCTATCAAAACTTACAGCTATTTATATGAAGTTGTACAAAAACGCTTTATTTCGTCAAGACAGTGCGTTTCCTACGATTACATGCATTTGAATGGGGAACTCGCCCGAAACAAAGTATAGGTTCTCATTATGTGAATAACTTGAAAATCTTAGCTCAAACAGCTTCAAAACCTGTTTGCCCAGCACGGGGATCTTGAACTGTATAAGATAACGCCTTAAATAAGTGTGTATGCTTCTTCTATCAAGACTTACAGCTATTTATATGAAGTTGTACAAAAACGCTTTATTTCGTCAAGACAGTGCGTTTCCTACGATTACATGCATTTGAATGGGGAACTCGCCCGAAACAAAGTATAGGTTTTCATTATGTGAATAACTTGAAAATCTTAGCTCAAACAGCTTCAAAACCTGTTTGCCCAGCACGGGGATCTTGAACTGTATAAGATAACGCCTTAAATAAGTGTGTATGCTTCTTCTATCAAGACTTACAGCTATTTATATGAAGTTGTACAAAAACGCTTTATTTCGTCAAGACAGTGCGTTTCCTACGATTACATGCATTTGAATGGGGAACCCGCCCGAAACAAAGTATAGGTTTTCATTATGTGAATAACTTGAAAATCTTAGCTCAAACAGCTTCAAAACCTGTTTGCCCAGCACGGGGATCTTGAACTGTATAAGATAACGCCTTAAATATGTGTGTATGCTTCTTCTATCAAGACTTACAGCTATTTATATGAAGTTGTACAAAAACGCTTTATTTCGTCAAGACAGTGCGTTTCCTACGATTACATGCATTTGAATGGGGAACTCGCCCGAAACAAAGTATAGGTTTTCATTATGTGAATAACTTGAAAATCTTGGCTCAAACAGCTTCAAAACCTGTTTGCCCAGCACGGGGATCTTGAACTGTATAAGATAAAGCCTTAAATATGTGTGTATGCTTCTTCTATCAAGACTTACAGCTATTTATATGAAGTTGTACAAAAACGCTTTATTTCGTCAAGACAGTGCGTTTCCTACGATTACATGCATTTGAATGGGGAACTCGCCCGAAACAAAGTATAGGTTTTCATTATGTGAATAACTTTAAAATCTTAGCTGAAACAGCTGCAAAACCTGTTTGCCCAGCACGGGGATCTTGAACTGTATAAGATAACGCCTTAAATAAGTGTGTATGCTTCTTCTATAAAGACTTACAGCTATTTATATGAAGTTGTACAAAAACGCTTTATTTCGTCAAGACAGTGCGTTTCCTACGATTACATGCATTTGAATGGGGAACTCGCCCGAAACAAAGTATAGGTTTTCATTATGTGAATAACTTGAAAATCTTAGCTCAAACAGCTTCAAAACCTGTTTGCCCAGCACGGGGATCTTGAACTGTATAAGATAACGCCTTAAATATGTGTGTCTGAGTCGTCTATCAAAACTTACAGCTATTTATATGAAGTTGTACAAAAACGCTTTATTTCGTCAAGACAGTGCGTGTCCTACGATTACATGCATTTGAACGGGGGAATGCGGCCGAAACAAAGTATAGGTTTTCATTATGTGAATAACTTGAAAATCTTAGCTCAAACAGCTTCAAAACCTGTTTGCCCAGCACGGGGATCTTGAACTGAATAAGATAACGCCTAAAATAAGTGTGTATGCTTCTTCTATCAAGACTTACAGCTATTTATATGAAGTTGTACAAAAACGCTTTATTTCGTCAAGACAGTGCGTTTCCTACGATTACATGCATTTGAATGGGGAACTCGCCCGAAACAAAGTATAGGTTTTCATTATGTGAATAACTTGAAAATCTTAGCTCAAACAGCTTCAAAACCTGTTTGCCCAGCACGGGGATCTTGAACTGTATAAGATAACGCCGTAAATATGTGTGTCTGAGTCGTCTATCAAAACTTACAGCTATTTATATGAAGTTTTACAAAAACGCTTTATTTCGTCAAGACAGTGCGTTTCCTACGATTACATGCATTTGAATGGGGAACTCGCCCGAAACAAAGTATAGGTTTTCATTATGTGAATAACTTGAAAAACTTAGCTCAAACAGCTTCAAAACCTGTTTGCCCAGCACGGGGATCTTGAACTGTATAAGATAACGCCTTAAATATGTGTGTATGCTTCTTCTATCAAGACTTACAGCTATTTATATGAAGTTGTACAAAAACGCTTTATTTCGTCAAGACAGTGCGTTTCCTACGATTACATGCATTTGAATGGGGAACTCGCCCGAAACAAAGTATAGGTTTTCATTATGTGAATAACTTGAAAATCTTAGCTCAAACAGCTTCAAAACCTGTTTGCCCAGCACGGGGATCTTGAACTGTATTAGATAACGCCTTAAATATGTGTGTCTGAGTCGTCTATCAAAACTTACAGCTATTTATATGAAGTTGTACAAAAACGCTTTATTTCGTCAAGACAGTGCGTTTCCTACGATTACATGCATTTGAACGTGGGAATGCGGCCGAAACAAAGTATAGGTTTTCATTATGTGAATAACTTGAAAATCTTAGCTCAAACAGCTTCAAAACCTGTTTGCCCAGCACGGGGATCTTGAACTGTATAAGATAACGCCTTAAATATGTGTGTATGCTTCTTTTATCAAGACTTACAGCTATTTATATGAAGTTGTACAAAAACGCTTTATTTCGTCAAGACAGTGCGTTTCCTACGATTACATGCATTTGAATGGGGGAACTCGCCCGAAACAAAGTATAGGTTTTCATTATGTGAATAACTTGAAAATCTTAGCTCAAACAGCTTCAAAACCTGTGTGCCCAGCACGGGGATCCTGAACTGTATTAGGTAACGCCTTAAATATGTGTGTCTGAGTCGTCTATCAAAACTACATCTATTTATATGAAGTTGTACAAAAACGCTTTATTTCGTCAAGACAGTGCGTTTCCTACGATTACATGCATTTGAATGGGGGAATACGCCCAAAACAAAGTATAGGTTTTCATTATGTGAATAACTTGAAAATCTTAGCTCAAACAGCTTCAAAACCTGTTTGCCCAGCACGGGGATCTTGAACTGTATAAGATAACGCCTTAAATATGTGTGTATGCTTCTTCTATCAAGACTTACAGCTATTTATATGAAGTTGTACAAAAACGCTTTATTTCGTCAAGACAGTGCGTTTCCAACGATTACATGCATTTGAATGGGGAACTCGCCCGAAACAAAGTATAGGTTTTCATTATGTGAATAACTTGAAAATCTTAGCTCAAACAGCTTCAAAACCTGTTTGCCCAGCACGGGGATCTTGAACTGTATTAGATAACGCCTTAAATATGTGTGTCTGAGTCGTCTATCAAAACTTACAGCTATTTATATGAAGTTGTACAAAAACGCTTTATTTCGTCAAGACAGTGCGTGTCCTACGATTACATGCATTTGAATGGGGGAATGCGGCCGAAACAAAGTATAGGTTTTCATTATGTGAATAACTTGAAAATCTTAGCTCAAACAGCTTCAAAACCTGTTTGTCCAGCACGGAGATCTCGAATTGTATAAGATAACGCCGTAAATATGTGTGTCTGACTCTTCTATCAAGACTTACAGCTATTTATATGAAGTTGTACAAAAACGCTTTATTTCGTCAAGACAGTGCGTGTCCTACGATTACATGCATTTGAACGGGGGAATGCGGCCGAAACAAAGTATAGGTTTTCATCATGTGAATAACTTGAAAATCTTAGCTCAAACAGCTTCAAAACCTGTTTGCCCAGCACGGGGATCTTGAACTGTATAAGATAACGCCGTAAATATGTGTGTCTGAGTCGTCTATCAAAACTTACAGCTATTTATATGAAGTTTTACAAAAACGCTTTATTTCGTCAAGACAGTGCGTTTCCTACGATTACATGCATTTGAATGGGGGAACTCGCCCGAAACAAAGTATAGGTTTTCATTATGTGAATAACTTGAAAATCTTAGCTCAAACAGCTTCAAAACCTGTTTGTCCAGCACGGAGATCTTGAATTGTATAAGATAACGCCGTAAATATGTGTGTCTGACTCTTCTATCAAGACTTACAGCTATTTTTATGAAGTTGTACAAAAACGCTTTATTTCGTCAAGACAGTGCGTGTCCTACGATTACATGCATTTGAACGGGGGAATGCGGCCGAAACAAAGTATAGGTTTTCATCATGTGAATAACTTGAAAATCTTAGCTCAAACAGCTTCAAAACCTGTTTGCCCAGCACGGGGATCTTGAACTGTATAAGATAACGCCGTAAATATGTGTGTCTGAGTCGTCTATCAAAACTTACAGCTATTTATATGAAGTTTTACAAAAACGCTTTATTTCGTCAAGACAGTGCGTTTCCTACGATTACATGCATTTGAATGGGGGATCTCGCCCGAAACAAAGTATAGGTTTTCATTATGTGAATAACTTGAAAATCTTAGCTCAAACAGCTTCAAAACCTGTTTGCCCAGCACGGGGATATTGAACTGTATAAGATAACGCCTTAAATATGTGTGTATGCTTCTTCTATCAAGACTTACAGCTATTTATATGAAGTTGTACAAAAACGCTTTATTTCGTCAAGACAGTGCGTGTCCTACGATTACATGCATTTGAATGGGGGAATGCGGCCGAAACAAAGTATAGCTTTTCATTATGTGAATAACTTGAAAAACTTAGCTCAAACAGCTTCAAAACCTGTTTGCCCAGCACGGGGATCTTGAACTGTATAAGATAACGCCTTAAATATGTGTGTATGCTTCTTCTATCAAGACTTACAGCTATTTATATGAAGTTGTACAAAAACGCTTTATTTCGTCAAGACAGTGCGTGTCCTACGATTACATGCATTTGAATGGGGGAATGCGGCCGAAACAAAGTATAGCTTTTCATTATGTGAATAACTTGAAAATCTTAGCTCAAACAGCTTCAAAACCTGTTTGTCCAGCACGGAGATCTTGAATTGTATAAGATAACGCCGTAAATATGTGTGTCTGACTCTTCTATCAAGACTTACAGCTATTTTTATGAAGTTGTACAAAAACGCTTTATTTCGTCAAGACAGTGCGTGTCCTACGATTACATGCATTTGAACGGGGGAATGCGGCCGAAACAAAGTATAGGTTTTCATCATGTGAATAACTTGAAAATCTTAGCTCAAACAGCTTCAAAACCTGTTTGCCCAGCACGGGGATCTTGAACTGTATAAGATAACGCCGTAAATATGTGTGTCTGAGTCGTCTATCAAAACTTACAGCTATTTATATGAAGTTTTACAAAAACGCTTTATTTCGTCAAGACAGTGCGTTTCCTACGATTACATGCATTTGAATGGGGGATCTCGCCCGAAACAAAGTATAGGTTTTCATTATGTGAATAACTTGAAAATCTTAGCTCAAACAGCTTCAAAACCTGTTTGCCCAGCACGGGGATATTGAACTGTATAAGATAACGCCTTAAATATGTTTGTCTGAGTCGTCTATCAAAACTTACAGCTATTTATATGAAGTTGTACAAAAACGCTTTATTTCGTCAAGACAGTGCGTTTCCTACGATTACATGCATTTGAATGGGGGAACTCGCCCGAAACAAAGTATAGGTTTTCATTATGTGAATAACTTGAAAAACTTAGCTCAAACAGCTTCAAAACCTGTTTGCCCAGCACGGGGATCTTGAACTGTATAAGATAACGCCTTAAATATGTGTGTATGCTTCTTCTATCAAGACTTACAGCTATTTATATGAAGTTGTACAAAAACGCTTTATTTCGTCAAGACAGTGCGTTTCCTACGATTACATGCATTTGAATGGGGAACTCGCCCGAAACAAAGTATAGGTTTTCATTATGTGAATAACTTGAAAATCTTAGCTCAAACAGCTTCAAAACCTGTTTGCCCAGCACGGGGATCTTGAACTGTATTAGATAACGCCTTAAATATGTGTGTCTGAGTCGTCTATCAAAACTTACAGCTATTTATATGAAGTTGTACAAAAACGCTTTATTTCGTCAAGACAGTGCGTGTCCTACGATTACATGCATTTGAACGGGGGAATGCGGCCGAAACAAAGTATAGGTTTTCATTATGTGAATAACTTGAAAATCTTGGCTCAAACAGCTTCAAAACCTGTTTGCCCAGCACGGGGATCTTGAACTGTATAAGATAACGCCTTAAATATGTGTGTATGCTTCTTCTATCAAGACTTACAGCTATTTATATGAAGTTGTACAAAAACGCTTTATTTCGTCAAGACAGTGCGTTTCCTACGATTACATGCATTTGAATGGGGGAACTCGCCCGAAACAAAGTATAGGTTTTCATTATGTGAATAACTTGAAAATCTTAGCTCAAACAGCTTCAAAACCTGTTTGCCCAGCACGGGGATCCTGAACTGTATTAGATAACGCCTTAAATATGTGTGTCTGAGTCGTCTATCAAAACTACATCTATTTATATGAAGTTGTACAAAAACGCTTTATTTCGTCAAGACAGTGCGTTTCCTACGATTACATGCATTTGAATGGGGGAATGCGGCCGAAACAAAGTATAGGTTTTCATTATGTGAATAACTTGAAAATCTTAGCTCAAACAGCTTCAAAACCTGTTTGTCCAGAACGGAGATCTTGAATTGTATAAGATAACGCCGTAAATATGTGTGTCTGACTCTTCTATCAAGACTTACAGCTATTTTTATGAAGTTGTACAAAAACGCTTTATTTCGTCAAGACAGTGCGTGTCCTACGATTACATGCATTTGAACGGGGGAATGCGGCCGAAACAAAGTATAGGTTTTCATCATGTGAATAACTTGAAAATCTTAGCTCAAACAGCTTCAAAACCTGTTTGCCCAGCACGGGGATCTTGAACTGTATAAGATAACGCCTTAAATATGTGTGTATGCTTCTTCTATCAAGACTTACAGCTATTTATATGAAGTTGTACAAAAACGCTTTTTATTTCGTCAAGACAGTGCGTTTCCTACGATTACATGCATTTGAATGGGGGAACTCGCCCGAAACAAAGTATAGGTTTTCATTATGTGAATAACTTGAAAATCTTAGCTCAAACAGCTTCAAAACCTGTTTGCCCAGCACGGGGATCCTGAACTGTATTAGATAACGCCTTAAATATGTGTGTCTGACTCTTCTATCAAACCTTACAGCTATTTTTATGAAGTTGTACAAAAACGCTTTATTTCGTCAAGACAGTGCGTGTCCTACGATTACATGCATTTGAATGGGGAACTCGCCCGAAACAAAGTATAGGTTTTCATTATGTGAATAACTTGAAAATCTTAGCTCAAACAGCTTCAAAACCTGTTTGTCCAGCACGGAGATCTTGAATTGTATAAGATAACGCCGTAAATATGTGTGTCTGACTCTTCTATCAAGACTTACAGCTATTTTATGAAGTTGTACAAAAACGCTTTATTTCGTCAAGACAGTGCGTTTCCAACGATTACATGCATTTGAATGGGGAACTCGCCCGAAACAAAGTATAGGTTTTCATTATGTGAATAACTTGAAAATCTTAGCTCAAACAGCTTCAAAACCTGTTTGCCCAGCACGGGGATCTTGAACTGTATTAGATAACGCCTTAAATATGTGTGTCTGAGTCGTCTATCAAAACTTACAGCTATTTATATGAAGTTGTACAAAAACGCTTTATTTCGTCAAGACAGTGCGTGTCCTACGATTACATGCATTTGAATGGGGGAATGCGGCCGAAACAAAGTATAGGTTTTCATTATGTGAATAACTTGAAAATCTTAGCTCAAACAGCTTCAAAACCTGTTTGCCCAGCACGGGGATCTTGAACTGTATAAGATAAAGCCTTAAATATGTGTGTATGCTTCTTCTATCAAGACTTACAGCTATTTATATGAAGTTGTACAAAAACGCTTTATTTCGTCAAGACAGTGCGTTTCCTACGATTACATGCATTTGAATGGGGGAACTCGCCCGAAACAAAGTATAGGTTTTCATTATGTGAATAACTTGAAAAACTTTGCTCAAACAGCTTCAAAACCTGTTTGCCCAGCACGGGGATCTTGAACTGTATAAGATAACGCCTTAAATATGTGTGTATGCTTCTTCTATCAAGACTTACAGCTATTTATATGAAGTTGTACAAAAACGCTTTATTTCGTCAAGACAGTGCGTTTCCTACGATTACATGCATTTGAATGGGGAACTCGCCCGAAACAAAGTATAGGTTTTCATTATGTGAATAACTTGAAAATCTTAGCTCAAACAGCTTCAAAACCTGTTTGCCCAGCACGGGGATCCTGAACTGTATTAGATAACGCCTTAAATATGTGTGTCTGAGTCGTCTATCAAAACTTACAGCTATTTATATGAAGTTGTACAAAAACGCTTTATTTCGTCAAGACAGTGCGTGTCCTACGATTACATGCATTTGAATGGGGGAATGCGGCCGAAACAAAGTATAGGTTTTCATTATGTGAATAACTTGAAAATCTTAGCTCAAACAGCTTCAAAACCTGTTTGCCCAGCACGGGGATCTTGAACTGTATAAGATAACGCCTTAAATATGTGTGTATGCTTCTTCTATCAAGACTTACAGCTATTTATATGAAGTTGTACAAAAACGCTTTATTTCGTCAAGACAGTGCGTTTCCTACGATTACATGCATTTGAATGGGGGAACTCGCCCGAAACAAAGTATAGGTTTTCATTATGTGAATAACTTGAAAATCTTAGCTCAAACAGCTTCAAAACCTGTTTGCCCAGCACGGGGATCCTGAACTGTATTAGATAACGCCTTAAAAATGTGTGTCTGAGTCGTCTATCAAAACTTACAGCTATTTATATGAAGTTGTACAAAAACGCTTTATTTCGTCAAGACAGTGCGTTTCCTACGATTACATGCATTTGAATGGGGGAATACGCCCAAAACAAAGTATAGGTTTTCATTATGTGAATAACTTGAAAATCTTAGCTCAAACAGCTTCAAAACCTGTTTGCCCAGCACGGGGATCTTGAACTGTATTAGATAACGCCTTAAATATGTGTGTCTGAGTCGTCTATCAAAACTTATAGCTATTTATATGAAGTTGTACAAAAACGCTTTATTTCGTCAAGACAGTGCGTGTCCTACGATTACATGCATTTGAATGGGGGAATGCGGCCGAAACAAAGTATAGGTTTTAATTATGTGAATAACTTGAAAATCTTAGCTCAAACAGCTTCAAAACCTGTTTGCCCAGGACGGGGATCTTGATCTGTATAAGATAACGCCTTAAATATGTGTGTATGCTTCTTCTATCAAGACTTACAGCTATTTATATGAAGTTGTACAAAAACGCTTTATTTCGTCAAGACAGTGCGTTTCCTACGATTACATGCATTTGAATGGGGGAATACGCCCAAAACAAAGTATAGGTTTTCATTATGTGAATAACTTGAAAATCTTAGCTCAAACAGCTTCAAAACCTGTTTGCCCAGCACGGGGATCTTGAACTGTATTAGATAACGCCTTAAATATGTGTGTCTGAGTCGTCTATCAAAACTTACAGCTATTTATATGAAGTTGTACAAAAACGCTTTATTTCGTCAAGACAGTGCGTGTCCTACGATTACATGCATTTGAATGGGGGAATGCGGCCGAAACAAAGTATAGGTTTTCATTATGTGAATAACTTGAAAATCTTAGCTCAAACAGCTTCAAAACCTGTTTGTCCAGCACGGAGATCTTGAATTGTATAAGATAACGCCGTAAATATGTGTGTCTGACTCTTCTATCAAGACTTACAGCTATTTTTATGAAGTTGTACAAAAACGCTTTATTTCGTCAAGACAGTGCGTGTCCTACGATTACATGCATTTGAACGGGGGAATGCGGCCGAAACAAAGTATAGGTTTTCATCATGTGAATAACTTGAAAATCTTAGCTCAAACAGCTTCAAAACCTGTTTGCCCAGCACGGGGATCTTGAACTGTATAAGATAACGCCTTAAATATGTGTGTATGCTTCTTCTATCAAGACTTACAGCTATTTATATGAAGTTGTACAAAAACGCTTTTTATTTCGTCAAGACAGTGCGTTTCCTACGATTACATGCATTTGAATGGGGGAACTCGCCCGAAACAAAGTATAGGTTTTCATTATGTGAATAACTTGAAAATCTTAGCTCAAACAGCTTCAAAACCTGTTTGCCCAGCACGGGGATCCTGAACTGTATTAGATAACGCCTTAAATATGTGTGTCTGACTCTTCTATCAAGACTTACAGCTATTTTTATGAAGTTGTACAAAAACGCTTTATTTCGTCAAGACAGTGCGTGTCCTACGATTACATGCATTTGAATGGGGAACTCGCCCGAAACAAAGTATAGGTTTTCATTATGTGAATAACTTGAAAATCTTAGCTCAAACAGCTTCAAAACCTGTTTGTCCAGCACGGAGATCTTGAATTGTATAAGATAACGCCGTAAATATGTGTGTCTGACTCTTCTATCAAGACTTACAGCTATTTTATGAAGTTGTACAAAAACGCTTTATTTCGTCAAGACAGTGCGTTTCCAACGATTACATGCATTTGAATGGGGAACTCGCCCGAAACAAAGTATAGGTTTTCATTATGTGAATAACTTGAAAATCTTAGCTCAAACAGCTTCAAAACCTGTTTGCCCAGCACGGGGATCTTGAACTGTATTAGATAACGCCTTAAATATGTGTGTCTGAGTCGTCTATCAAAACTTACAGCTATTTATATGAAGTTGTACAAAAACGCTTTATTTCGTCAAGACAGTGCGTTTCCAACGATTACATGCATTTGAATGGGGAACTCGCCCGAAACAAAGTATAGGTTTTCATTATGTGAATAACTTGAAAATCTTAGCTCAAACAGCTTCAAAACCTGTTTGCCCAGCACGGGGATCTTGAACTGTATTAGATAACGCCTTAAATATGTGTGTCTGAGTCGTCTATCAAAACTTACAGCTATTTATATGAAGTTGTACAAAAACGCTTTATTTCGTCAAGACAGTGCGTGTCCTACGATTACATGCATTTGAATGGGGGAATGCGGCCGAAACAAAGTATAGCTTTTCATTATGTGAATAACTTGAAAATCTTAGCTCAAACAGCTTCAAAACCTGTTTGCCCAGCACGGGGATCTTGAACTGTATAAGATAACGCCTTAAATATGTGTGTATGCTTCTTCTATCAAGACTTACAGCTATTTATATGAAGTTGTACAAAAACGCTTTATTTCGTCAAGACAGTGCGTTTCCTACGATTACATGCATTTGAATGGGGAACTCGCCCGAAACAAAGTATAGGTTTTCATTATGTGAATAACTTGAAAATCTTAGCTCAAACAGCTTCAAAACCTGTTTGCCCAGCACGGGGATCTTGAACTGTATTAGATAACGCCTTAAATATGTGTGTCTGAGTCGTCTATCAAAACTTACAGCTATTTATATGAAGTTGTACAAAAACGCTTTATTTCGTCAAGACAGTGCGTGTCCTACGATTACATGCATTTGAATGGGGGAATGCGGCCGAAACAAAGTATAGCTTTTCATTATGTGAATAACTTGAAAATCTTAGCTCAAACAGCTTCAAAACCTGTTTGCCCAGCACGGAGATCTTGAACTGTATAAGATAACGCCTTAAATATGTGTGTATGCTTCTTCTATCAAGACTTACAGCTATTTATATGAAGTTGTACAAAAACGCTTTATTTCGTCAAGACAGTGCGTTTCCTACGATTACATGCATTTGAATGGGGGAACTCGCCCGAAACAAAGTATAGGTTTTCATTATGTGAATAACTTGAAAAACTTAGCTCAAACAGCTTCAAAACCTGTTTGCCCAGCACGGGGATCTTGAACTGTATAAGATAACGCCTTAAATATGTGTGTATGCTTCTTCTATCAAGACTTACAGCTATTTATATGAAGTTGTACAAAAACGCTTTATTTCGTCAAGACAGTGCGTTTCCTACGATTACATGCATTTGAATGGGGGAACTCGCCCGAAACAAAGTATAGGTTTTCATTATGTGAATAACTTGAAAATCTTAGCTCAAACAGCTTCAAAACCTGTTTGTCCAGCACGGGGATCCTGAACTGTATTAGATAACGCCTTAAAAATGTGTGTCTGAGTCGTCTATCAAAACTTACAGCTATTTATATGAAGTTGTACAAAAACGCTTTATTTCGTCAAGACAGTGCGTTTCCTACGATTACATGCATTTGAATGGGGGAATACGCCCAAAACAAAGTATAGGTTTTCATTATGTGAATAACTTGAAAATCTTAGCTCAAACAGCTTCAAAACCTGTTTACCCAGCACGGGGATCTTGAACTGTATTAGATAACGCCTTAAATATGTGTGTCTGAGTCGTCTATCAAAACTTATAGCTATTTATATGAAGTTGTACAAAAACGCTTTATTTCGTCAAGACAGTGCGTTTCCTACGATTACATGCATTTGAATGGGGGAATACGCCCAAAACAAAGTATAGGTTTTCATTATGTGAATAACTTGAAAATCTTGTCTCAAACAGCTTCAAAACCTGTTTCCCTAGCACGGGGATCTTGAATTGTATAAGATAACGCCGTAAATATGTGTGTATGCTTCTTCTATCAAGACTTACAGCTATTTATATGAAGTTGTACAAAAACGCTTTATTTCGTCAAGACAGTGCGTTTCCTACGATTACATGCATTTGAATGGGGGAATGCGGCCGAAACAAAGTATAGGTTTTCATTATGTGAATAACTTGAAAATCTTAGCTCAAACAGCTTCAAAACCTGTTTGCCCAGCACGGGGATCTTGAACTGTATAAGATAACGCCTTAAATATGTGTGTATGCTTCTTCTATCAAGACTTACAGCTATTTATATGAAGTTGTACAAAAACGCTTTATTTCGTCAAGACAGTGCGTTTCCTACGATTACATGCATTTGAATGGGGAACTCGCCCGAAACAAAGTATAGGTTTTCATTATGTGAATAACTCTAAAATCTTGGCTCAAACAGCTTCAAAACCTGTTTCCCTAGCACGGGGATCTTGAATTGTATAAGATAACGCCGTAAATATGTGTGTATGCTTCTTCTATCAAGACTAACAGCTATTTATATGAAGTTGTACAAAAACGCTTTATTTCGTCAAGACAGTGCGTTTCCTACGATTACATGCCTTTGAATGGGGGAATACGCCCAAAACAAAGTATAGGTTTTCGTTATGTGAATAACTTGAAAATCTTAGCTCAAACAGCTTCAAAACCTGTTTGTCCAGCACGGAGATCTTGAATTGTATAAGATAACGCCGTAAATATGTGTGTCTGACTCTTCTATCAAGACTTACAGCTATTTTTATGAAGTTGTACAAAAACGCTTTATTTCGTCAAGACAGTGCGTGTCCTACGATTACATGCATTTGAATGGGGGAATACGCCCAAAACAGAGTATAGGTTTTCATTATGTGAATAACTTGAAAATCTTAGCTCAAACAGCTTCAAAACCTGTTTGCCCAGCACGGGGATCTTGAACTGTATTAGATAACGCCTTAAATATGTGTGTCTGAGTCGTCTATCAAAACTTATAGCTATTTATATGAAGTTGTACAAAAACGCTTTATTTCGTCAAGACAGTGCGTGTCCTACGATTACATGCATTTGAATTGGGGAATGCGGCCGAAACAAAGTATAGGTTTTCATTATGTGAATAACTTGAAAAACTTAGCTCAAACAGCTTCAAAACCTGTTTGCCCAGGACGGGGATCTTGATCTGTATAAGATAACGCCTTAAATATGTGTGTATGCTTCTTCTATCAAGACTTACAGCTATTTATATGAAGTTGTACAAAAACGCTTTATTTCGTCAAGACAGTGCGTTTCCTACGATTACATGCATTTGAATGGGGGAATACGCCCAAAACAAAGTATAGGTTTTCATTATGTGAATAACTTGAAAATCTTAGCTCAAACAGCTTCAAAACCTGTTTGCCCAGCACGGGGATCTTGAATTGTATAAGATAACGCCGTAAATATGTGTGTATGCTTCTTCTATCAAGACTAACAGCTATTTATATGAAGTTGTACAAAAACGCTTTATTTCGTCAAGACAGTGCGTTTCCTACGATTACATGCATTTGAATGGGGGAATGCGGCCGAAACAAAGTATAGGTTTTCATTATGTGAATAACTTGAAAATCTTAGCTCAAACAGCTTCAAAACCTGTTTGCCCAGCACGGGGATCTTGAACTGTATAAGATAACGCCTTAAATATGTGTGTATGCTTCTTCTATCAAGACTTACAGCTATTTATATTAAGTTGTACAAAAACGCTTTATTTCGTCAAGACAGTGCGTTTCCTACGATTACATGCATTTGAATGGGGGAACTCGCCCGAAACAAAGTATAGGTTTTCATTATGTGAATAACTTGAAAATCTTAGCTCAAACAGCTTCAAAACCTGTTTGCCCAGCACGGGGATCTTGAACTGTATAAGATAACGCCTTAAATATGTGTGTCTGAGTCGTCTATCAAGACTTACAGCTATTTATATGAAGTTGTACAAAAACGCTTTATTTCGTCAAGACAGTGCGTTTCCTACGATTACATGCATTTGAATGGGGAACTCGCCCGAAACAAAGTATAGGTTTTCATTATGTGAATAACTCTAAAATCTTGGCTCAAACAGCTTCAAAACCTGTTTCCCTAGCACGGGGATCTTGAATTGTATAAGATAACGCCGTAAATATGTGTGTATGCTTCTTCTATCAAGACTAACAGCTATTTATATGAAGTTGTACAAAAACGCTTTATTTCGTCAAGACAGTGCGTTTCCTACGATTACATGCATTTGAATGGGGGAATGCGGCCGAAACAAAGTATAGGTTTTCATTATGTGAATAACTTGAAAATCTTAGCTCAAACAGCTTCAAAACCTGTTTGCCCAGCACGGGGATCTTGAACTGTATAAGATAACGCCTTAAATATGTGTGTATGCTTCTTCTATCAAGACTTACAGCTATTTATATGAAGTTGTACAAAAACGCTTTATTTCGTCAAGACAGTGCGTTTCCTACGATTACATGCATTTGAATGGGGGAACTCGCCCGAAACAAAGTATAGGTTTTCATTATGTGAATAACTTGAAAATCTTAGCTCAAACAGCTTCAAAACCTGTGTGCCCAGCACGGGGATCCTGAACTGTATTAGATAACGCCTTAAATATGTGTGTGAGTCGTCTATCAAAACTTACAGCTATTTATATGAAGTTGTACAAAAACGCTTTATTTCGTCAAGACAGTGCGTTTCCTACGATTACATGCCTTTGAATGGGGGAATACGCCCAAAACAAAGTATAGGTTTTCGTTATGTGAATAACTTGAAAATCTTAGCTCAAACAGCTTCAAAACCTGTTTGTCCAGCACGGAGATCTTGAATTGTATAAGATAACGCAGTAAATATGTGTGTCTGACTCTTCTATCAAGACTTACAGCTATTTTTATGAAGTTGTACAAAAACGCTTTATTTCGTCAAGACAGTGCGTGTCCTACGATTACATGCATTTGAACGGGGGAACTCGCCCGAAACAAAGTATAGGTTTTCATTATGTGAATAACTTGAAAATCTTAGCTCAAACAGCTTCAAAACCTGTTTGTCCAGCACGGAGATCTTGAATTGTATAAGATAACGCCGTAAATATGTGTGTCTGACTCTTCTATCAAGACTTACAGCTATTTTTATGAAGTTGTACAAAAACGGTTTATTTCGTCAAGACAGTGCGTGTCCTACGATTACATGCATTTGAATGGGGGAATGCGGCCGAAACAAAGTATAGGTTTTCATTATGTGAATAACTTGAAAATCTTAGCTCAAACAGCTTCAAAACCTGTTTGCCCAGCACGGGGATCTTGAACTGTATAAGATAACGCCGTAAATATGTGTGTATGCTTCTTCTATCAAGACTAACAGCTATTTATATGAAGTTGTACAAAAACGCTTTATTTCGTCAAGACAGTGCGTTTCCTACGATTACATGCATTTGAATGGGGAACTCGCCCGAAACAAAGTATAGGTTTTCATTATGTGAATAACTTGAAAATCTTAGCTCAAACAGCTTCAAAACCTGTTTGCCCAGCACGGGGATCTTGAACTGTATAAGATAACGCCTTGAACATGTGTGTCTGAGTCGTCTATCAAAACTTACAGCTATTTACATGAAGTTGTACAAAAACGCTTTATTTCGTCAAGACAGTGCGTTTCCTACGATTACATGCATTTGAATGGGGAACTCGTCCGAAACAAAGTATAGGTTTTCATTATGTGAATAACTTGAAAATCTTAGCTCAAACAGCTTCAAAACCTGTTTGTCCAGCACGGGGATCTTGAACTGTATAAGATAACGCCTTAAATATGTGTGTCTGAGTCGTCTATCAAAACTTACAGCTATTTATATGAAGTTGTACAAAAACGCTTTATTTCGTCAAGATAGTGCGTTTCCTACGATTACATCCATTTGAATGGGGAACTCGCCCGAAACAAAGTATAGGTTTTCATTATGTGAATAACTTGAAAATCTTAGCTCAAACAGCTTCAAAACCTGTTTGCCCAGCACGGGGATCTTGAACTGTATAAGATAACGCCTTAAATATGTGTGTATGCTTCTTCTATCAAGACTTACAGCTATTTATATGAAGTTGTATAAACGCTTTATTTCGTCAAGACAGTGCGTTTCCTACGATTACATGCATTTGAATGGGGAACTCGCCCGAAACAAAGTATAGGTTTTCATTATGTGAATAACTTGAAAATCTTAGCTCAAACAGCTTCAAAACCTGTTTGTCCAGCACGGGGATCTTGAACTGTATAAGATAACGCCTTAAATATGTGTGTCTGAGTCGTCTATCAAAACTTACAGCTATTTATATGAAGTTGTACAAAAACACTTTATTTCGTCAAGACAGTGCGTTTCCTACGATTACATGCATTTGAATGGGGAACTCGCCCGAAACAAAGTATAGGTTTTCATTATGTGAATAACTTGAAAATCTTAGCTCAAACAGCTTCAAAACCTGTTTGCCCAGCACGCGGATCTTGAACTGTATAAGATAACGCCTTAAATATGTGTGTATGCTTCTTCTATCAAGACTTACAGCTATTTTTATGAAGTTGTACAAAAACGCTTTATTTCGTCAAGACAGTGCGTTTCCTACGATTACATGCATTTGAATGGGGAACTCGCCCGAAACAAAGTATAGGTTTTCATTATGTGAATAACTTGAAAATCTTAGCTCAAACAGCTTCAAAACCTGTTTGTCCAGCACGGGGATCTTGAACTGTATAAGATAACGCCTTAAATATGTGTGTCTGAGTCGTCTATCAAAACTTACAGCTATTTATATGAAGTTGTACAAAAACGCTTTATTTCGTCAAGATAGTGCGTTTCCTACGATTACATGCATTTGAATGGGGAACTCGCCCGAAACAAAGTATAGGTTTTCATTATGTGAATAACTTGAAAATCTTAGCTCAAACAGCTTCAAAACCTGTTTGCCCAGCACGGGGATCTTGAACTGTATAAGATAACGCCTTAAATATGTGTGTATGCTTCTTCTATCAAGACTTACAGCTATTTATATGAAGTTGTATAAACGCTTTATTTCGTCAAGACAGTGCGTTTCCTACGATTACATGCATTTGAATGGGGAACTCGCCCGAAACAAAGTATAGGTTTTCATTATGTGAATAACTTGAAAATCTTAGCTCAAACAGCTTCAAAACCTGTTTGTCCAGCACGGGGATCTTGAACTGTATAAGATAACGCCTTAAATATGTGTGTCTGAGTCGTCTATCAAAACTTACAGCTATTTATATGAAGTTGTACAAAAACGCTTTATTTCGTCAAGATAGTGCGTTTCCTACGATTACATGCATTTGAATGGGGAACTCGCCCGAAACAAAGTATAGGTTTTCATTATGTGAATAACTTGAAAATCTTAGCTCAAACAGCTTCAAAACCTGTTTGCCCAGCACGGGGATCTTGAACTGTATAAGATAACGCCTTAAATATGTGTGTATGCTTCTTCTATCAAGACTTACAGCTATTTATATGAAGTTGTATAAACGCTTTATTTCGTCAAGACAGTGCGTTTCCTACGATTACATGCATTTGAATGGGGAACTCGCCCGAAACAAAGTATAGGTTTTCATTATGTGAATAACTTGAAAATCTTAGCTCAAACAGCTTCAAAACCTGTTTGTCCAGCACGGGGATCTTGAACTGTATAAGATAACGCCTTAAATATGTGTGTCTGAGTCGTCTATCAAAACTTACAGCTATTTATATGAAGTTGTACAAAAACGCTTTATTTCGTCAAGACAGTGCGTTTCCTACGATTACATGCATTTGAATGGGGAACTCGCCCGAAACAAAGTATAGGTTTTCATTATGTGAATAACTTGAAAATCTTAGCTCAAACAGCTTCAAAACCTGTTTGCCCAGCACGGGGATCTTGAACTGTATAAGATAAAGCCTTAAATATGTGTGTATGCTTCTTCTATCAAGACTTACAGCTATTTTTATGAAGTTGTACAAAAACGCTTTATTTCGTCAAGACAGTGCGTTTCCTACGATTACATGCATTTGAATGGGGAACTCGCCCGAAACAAAGTATAGGTTTTCATTATGTGAATAACTTGAAAATCTTAGCTCAAACAGCTTCAAAACCTGTTTGTCCAGCACGGGGATCTTGAACTGTATAAGATAACGCCTTAAATATGTGTGTCTGAGTCGTCTATCAAAACTTACAGCTATGTATATGAAGTTGTACAAAAACGCTTTATTTCGTCAAGATAGTGCGTTTCCTACGATTACATGCATTTGAATGGGGAACTCGCCCGAAACAAAGTATAGGTTTTCATTATGTGAATAACTTGAAAATCTTAGCTCAAACAGCTTCAAAACCTCTTTGTCCAGCACGGGGATCTTGAACTGTATAAGATAACGCCTTAAATATGTGTGTCTGAGTCGTCTATCAAAACTTACAGCTATTTATATGAAGTTGTACAAAAACGCTTTATTTCGTCAAGATAGTGCGTTTCCAACGATTACATGCATTTGAATGGGGAACTCGCCCGAAACAAAGTATAGGTTTTCATTATGTGAATAACTTGAAAATCTTAGCTCAAACAGCTTCAAAACCTGTTTGCCCAGCACGGGGATCTTGAACTGGATAAGATAACGCCTTAAATATGTGTGTATGCTTCTTCTATCAAGACTTACAGCTATTTATATGAAGTTGTATAAAAGCTTTATTTCGTCAAGACAGTGCGTTTCCTACGATTACATGCATTTGAATGGGGAACTCGTCCGAAACAAAGTATAGGTTTTCATTATGTGAATAACTTGAAAATCTTAGCTCAAACAGCTTCAAAACCTGTTTGTCCAGCACGGGGATCTTGAACTGTATAAGATAACGCCTTAAATATGTGTGTCTGAGTCGTCTATCATAACTTACAGCTATTTATATGAAGTTGTACAAAAACGCTTTATTTCGTCAAGACAGTGCGTTTCCTACGATTACATGCATTTGAATGGGGAACTCGCCCGAAACAAAGTATAGGTTTTCATTATGTGAATAACTTGAAAATCTTAGCTCAAACAGCTTCAAAACCTGTTTGCCCAGCACGGGGATCTTGAACTGTATAAGATAACGCCTTAAATATGTGTGTATGCTTCTTCTATCAAGACTTACAGCTATTTTTATGAAGTTGTACAAAAACGCTTTATTTCGTCAAGACAGTGCGTTTCCTATGATTACATGCATTTGAATGGGGAACTCGCCCGAAACAAAGTATAGGTTTTCATTATGTGAATAACTTGAAAATCTTAGCTCAAACAGCTTCAAAACCTCTTTGTCCAGCACGGGGATCTTGAACTGTATAAGATAACGCCTTAAATATGTGTGTCTGAGTCGTCTATCAAAACTTACAGCTATTTATATGACGTTGTACAAAAACGCTTTATTTCGTAAAGATAGTGCGTTTCCTACGATTACATGCATTTGAATGGGGAACTCGCCCGAAACAAAGTATAGGTTTTCATTATGTGAATAACTTGAAAATCTTAGCTCAAACAGCTTCAAAACCTGTTTTCCCAGCACGGGGATCTTGAACTGTATAAGATAACGCCTTAAATATGTGTGTATGCTTCTTCTATCAAGACTTACAGCTATTTATATGAAGTTGTATAAACGCTTTATTTCGTCAAGACAGTGCGTTTCCTACGATTACATGCATTTGAATGGGGAACTCGTCCGAAACAAAGTATAGGTTTTCATTATGTGAATAACTTGAAAATCTTAGCTCAAACAGCTTCAAAACCTGTTTGTCCAGCACGGGGATCTTGAACTGTATAAGATAACGCCTTAAATATGTGTGTCTGAGTCGTCTATCAAAACTTACAGCTATTTATATGAAGTTGTACAAAAACGCTTTATTTCGTCAAGACAGTGCGTTTCCTACGATTACATGCATTTGAATGGGGAACTCGCCCGAAACAAAGTATAGGTTTTCATTATGTGAATAACTTGAAAATCTTAGCTCAAACAGCTTCAAAACCTGTTTTCCCAGCACGGGCATCTTGAACTGTATAAGATAACGCCTTAAATATGTGTGTATGCTTCTTCTATCAAGACTTACAGCTATTTATATGAAGTTGTATAAACGCTTTATTTCGTCAAGACAGTGCGTTTCCTACGATTACATGCATTTGAATGGGGAACTCGCCCGAAACAAAGTATAGGTTTTCATTATGTGAATAACTTGAAAATCTTAGCTCAAACAGCTTCAAAACCTGTTTGCCCAGCACGGGGATCTTGAACTGTATAAGATAACGCCTTAAATATGTGTGTCTGAGTCGTCTATCAAAACTTACAGCTATTTATATGAAGTTGTACAAAAACGCTTTATTTCGTCAAGACAGTGCGTTTCCTACGATTACATGCATTTGAATGGGGAACTCGTCCGAAACAAAGTATAGGTTTTCATTATGTGAATAACTTGAAAATCTTAGCTCAAACAGCTTCAAAACATGTTTGCCCAGCACGGGGATCTTGAACTGTATAAGATAACGCCTTAAATATGTGTGTATGCTTCTTCTATCAAGACTTACAGCTATTTATATGAAGTTGTACAAAAACGCTTTATTTCGTCAAGACAGTGCGTTTCCTACGATTACATGCATTTGAATGGGGAACTCGCCCGAAACAAAGTATAGGTTTTCATTATGTGAATAACTTGAAAATCTTAGCTCAAACAGCTTCAAAACCTGTTTGCCCAGCACGGGGATCTTGAACTGTATAAGATAACGCCTTGAACATGTGTGTCTGAGTCGTCTATCAAAACTTACAGCTATTTATATGAAGTTGTACAAAAACGCTTTATTTCGTCAAGACAGTGCGTTTCCTACGATTACATGCATTTGAATGGGGAACTCGCCCGAAACAAAGTATAGGTTTTCATTATGTGAATAACTTGAAAATCTTAGCTCAAACAGCTTCAAAACCTGTTTGCCCAGCACGGGGATCTTGAACTGTATAAGATAACGCCTTAAATATGTGTGTATGCTTCTTCTATCAAGACTTACAGCTATTTATATGAAGTTGTACAAAAACGCTTTATTTCGTCAAGACAGTGCGTTTCCTACGATTACATGCATTTGAATGGGGAACTCGCCCGAAACAAAGTATAGGTTTTCATTATGTGAATAACTTGAAAATCTTAGCTCAAACAGCTTCAAAACCTGTTTGCCCAGCACGGGGATCTTGAACTGTATAAGATAACGCCTTAAATATGTGTGTATGCTTCTTCTATCAAGACTTACAGCTATTTATATGAAGTTGTACAAAAACGCTTTATTTCGTCAAGACAGTGCGTTTCCTACGATTACATGCATTTGAATGGGGAACTCGCCCGAAACAAAGTATAGGTTTTCATTATGTGAATAACTTGAAAATCTTAGCTCAAACAGCTTCAAAACCTGTTTGCCCAGCACGGGGATCTTGAACTGTATAAGATAACGCCTTAAATATGTGTGTCTGAGTCGTCTATCAAAACTTACAGCTATTTATATGAAGTTGTACAAAAACGCTTTATTTCGTCAAGACAGTGCGTTTCCTACGATTACATGCATTTGAATGGGGAACTCGCCCGAAACAAAGTATAGGTTTTCATTATGTGAATAACTTGAAAATCTTAGCTCAAACAGCTTCAAAACCTGTTTGCCCAGCACGCGGATCTTGAACTGTATAAGATAACGCCTTAAATATGTGTGTATGCTTCTTCTATCAAGACTTACAGCTATTTATATGAAGTTGTACAAAAACGCTTTATTTCGTCAAGACAGTGCGTTTCCTATGATTACATGCATTTGAATGGGGAACTCGCCCGAAACAAAGTATAGGTTTTCATTATGTGAATAACTTGAAAATCATAGCTCAAACAGCTTCAAAACCTGTTTGCCCAGCACGGGGATCTTGAACTGTATAAGATAACGCCTTAAATATGTGTGTATACTTCTTCTATCAAGACTTACAGCTATTTATATGAAGTTGTACAAAAACGCTTTATTTCGTCAAGACAGTGCGTTTCCTACGATTACATGCATTTGAATGGGGAACTCGCCCGAAACAAAGTATAGGTTTTCATTATGTGAATAACTTGAAAATCATAGCTCAAACAGCTTCAAAACCTGTTTGCCCAGCACGGGGAACTTGAACTGTATAAGATAACGCCTTAAATATGTGTGTCTGAGTCGTCTATCAAAACTTACAGCTATTTATATGAAGTTGTACAAAAACGCTTTATTTCGTCAAGACAGTGCGTTTCCTACGATTACATGCATTTGAATGGGGAACTCGCCCGAAACAAAGTATAGGTTTTCATTATGTGAATAACTTGAAAATCTTAGCTCAAACAGCTTCAAAACCTGTTTGTCCAGCACGGGGATCTTGAACTGTATAAGATAACGCTTTAAATATGTGTGTCTGAGTCGTCTATCAAAACTTACAGCTATTTATATGAAGTTGTACAAAAACGCTTTATTTTGTCAAGAAAGTGCGTTTCCTACGATTACATGCATTTGAATGGGGAACTCGCCCGAAACAAAGTATAGGTTTTCATTATGTGAATAACTTGAAAATCTTAGCTCAAACAGCTTCAAAACCTGTTTGCCCAGCACGCGGATCTTGAACTGTATAAGATAACGCCTTAAATATGTGTGTATGCTTCTTCTATCAAGACTTACAGCTATTTATATGAAGTTGTACAAAAACGCTTTATTTCGTCAAGACAGTGCGTTTCCTACGATTACATGCATTTGAATGGGGAACTCGCCCGAAACAAAGTATAGGTTTTCATTATGTGAATAACTTGAAAATCTTAGCTCAAACAGCTTCAAAACCTGTTTGCCCAGCACGGGGATCTTGAACTGTATAAGATAAAGCCTTAAATATGTGTGTCTGAGTCGTCTATCAAAACTTACAGCTATTTATATGAAGTTGTACAAAAACGCTTTATTTCGTCAAGACAGTGCGTTTCCTACGATTACATGCATTTGAATGGGGAACTCGCCCGAAACAAAGTATAGGTTTTCATTATGTGAATAACTTGAAAATCTTAGCTCAAACAGCTTCAAAACCTGTTTGCCCAGCACGGGGATCTTGAACTGTATAAGATAACGCCTTGAACATGTGTGTCTGAGTCGTCTATCAAAACTTACAGCTATTTATATGAAGTTGTACAAAAACGCTTTATTTCGTCAAGACAGTGCGTTTCCTACGATTACATGCATTTGAATGGGGAACTCGCCCGAAACAAAGTATAGGTTTTCATTATGTGAATAACTTGAAAATCTTAGCTCAAACAGCTTCAAAACCTGTTTGCCCAGCACGGGGATCTTGAACTGTATAAGATAACGCCTTAAATATGTGTGTATGCTTCTTCTATCAAGACTTACAGCTATTTATATGAAGTTGTACAAAAACGCTTTATTTCGTCAAGACAGTGCGTTTCCTACGATTACATGCATTTGAATGGGGAACTCGCCCGAAACAAAGTATAGGTTTTCATTATGTGAATAACTTGAAAATCTTAGCTCAAACAGCTTCAAAACCTGTTTGTCCAGCACGGGGATCTTGAACTGTATAAGATAACGCTTTAAATATGTGTGTCTGAGTCGTCTATCAAAACTTACAGCTATTTATATGAAGTTGTACAAAAACGCTTTATTTTGTCAAGAAAGTGCGTTTCCTACGATTACATGCATTTGAATGGGGAACTCGCCCGAAACAAAGTATAGGTTTTCATTATGTGAATAACTTGAAAATCTTAGCTCAAACAGCTTCAAAACCTGTTTGCCCAGCACGGGGATCTTGAACTGTATAAGATAACGCCTTAAATATGTGTGTATGCTTCTTCTATCAAGACTTACAGCTATTTATATGAAGTTGTACAAAAACGCTTTATTTCGTCAAGACAGTGCGTTTCCTACGATTACATGCATTTGAATGGGGAACTCGCCCGAAACAAAGTATAGGTTTTCATTATGTGAATAACTTGAAAATCTTAGCTCAAACAGCTTCAAAACCTGTTTGCCCAGCACGGGGATCTTGAACTGTATAAGATAAAGCCTTAAATATGTGTGTCTGAGTCGTCTATCAAAACTTACAGCTATTTATATGAAGTTGTACAAAAACGCTTTATTTCGTCAAGACAGTGCGTTTCCTACGATTACATGCATTTGAATGGGGAACTCGCCCGAAACAAAGTATAGGTTTTCATTATGTGAATAACTTGAAAATCTTAGCTCAAACAGCTTCAAAACCTGTTTGCCCAGCACGGGGATCTTGAACTGTATAAGATAACGCCTTGAACATGTGTGTCTGAGTCGTCTATCAAAACTTACAGCTATTTATATGAAGTTGTACAAAAACGCTTTATTTCGTCAAGACAGTGCGTTTCCTACGATTACATGCATTTGAATGGGGAACTCGCCCGAAACAAAGTATAGGTTTTCATTATGTGAATAACTTGAAAATCTTAGCTCAAACAGCTTCAAAACCTGTTTGCCCAGCACGGGGATCTTGAACTGTATAAGATAACGCCTTAAATATGTGTGTATGCTTCTTCTATCAAGACTTACAGCTATTTATATGAAGTTGTACAAAAACGCTTTATTTCGTCAAGACAGTGCGTTTCCTACGATTACATGCATTTGAATGGGGAACTCGCCCGAAACAAAGTATAGGTTTTCATTATGTGAATAACTTGAAAATCTTAGCTCAAACAGCTTCAAAACCTGTTTGCCCAGCACGGGGATCTTGAACTGTATAAGATAACGCCTTAAATATGTGTGTATGCTTCTTCTATCAAGACTTACAGCTATTTATATGAAGTTGTACAAAAACGCTTTATTTCGTCAAGACAGTGCGTTTCCTACGATTACATGCATTTGAATGGGGAACTCGCCCGAAACAAAGTATAGGTTTTCATTATGTGAATAACTTGAAAATCTTAGCTCAAACAGCTTCAAAACCTGTTTGCCCAGCACGGGGATCTTGAACTGTATAAGATAACGCCTTAAATATGTGTGTCTGAGTCGTCTATCAAAACTTACAGCTATTTATATGAAGTTGTACAAAAACGCTTTATTTCGTCAAGACAGTGCGTTTCCTACGATTACATGCATTTGAATGGGGAACTCGCCCGAAACAAAGTATAGGTTTTCATTATGTGAATAACTTGAAAATCTTAGCTCAAACAGCTTCAAAACCTGTTTGCCCAGCACGCGGATCTTGAACTGTATAAGATAACGCCTTAAATATGTGTGTATGCTTCTTCTATCAAGACTTACAGCTATTTATATGAAGTTGTACAAAAACGCTTTATTTCGTCAAGACAGTGCGTTTCCTATGATTACATGCATTTGAATGGGGAACTCGCCCGAAACAAAGTATAGGTTTTCATTATGTGAATAACTTGAAAATCATAGCTCAAACAGCTTCAAAACCTGTTTGCCCAGCACCCGGATCTTGAACTGTATAAGATAACGCCTTAAATATGTGTGTATACTTCTTCTATCAAGACTTACAGCTATTTATATGAAGTTGTACAAAAACGCTTTATTTCGTCAAGACAGTGCGTTTCCTACGATTACATGCATTTGAATGGGGAACTCGCCCGAAACAAAGTATAGGTTTTCATTATGTGAATAACTTGAAAATCATAGCTCAAACAGCTTCAAAACCTGTTTGCCCAGCACGGGGAACTTGAACTGTATAAGATAACGCCTTAAATATGTGTGTCTGAGTCGTCTATCAAAACTTACAGCTATTTATATGAAGTTGTACAAAAACGCTTTATTTCGTCAAGACAGTGCGTTTCCTACGATTACATGCATTTGAATGGGGAACTCGCCCGAAACAAAGTATAGGTTTTCATTATGTGAATAACTTGAAAATCTTAGCTCAAACAGCTTCAAAACCTGTTTGTCCAGCACGGGGATCTTGAACTGTATAAGATAACGCTTTAAATATGTGTGTCTGAGTCGTCTATCAAAACTTACAGCTATTTATATGAAGTTGTACAAAAACGCTTTATTTTGTCAAGAAAGTGCGTTTCCTACGATTACATGCATTTGAATGGGGAACTCGCCCGAAACAAAGTATAGGTTTTCATTATGTGAATAACTTGAAAATCTTAGCTCAAACAGCTTCAAAACCTGTTTTCCCAGCACGGGGATCTTGAACTGTATAAGATAACGCCTTAAATATGTGTGTATGCTTCTTCTATCAAGACTTACAGCTATTTATATGAAGTTGTACAAAAACGCTTTATTTCGTCAAGACAGTGCGTTTCCTACGATTACATGCATTTGAATGGGGAACTCGCCCGAAACAAAGTATAGGTTTTCATTATGTGAATAACTTGAAAATCTTAGCTCAAACAGCTTCAAAACCTGTTTGCCCAGCACGGGGATCTTGAACTGTATAAGATAACGCCTTAAATATGTGTGTCTGAGTCGTCTATCAAAACTTACAGCTATTTATATGAAGTTGTACAAAAACGCTTTATTTCGTCAAGACAGTGCGTTTCCTACGATTACATGCATTTGAATGGGGAACTCGCCCGAAACAAAGTATAGGTTTTCATTATGTGAATAACTTGAAAATCTTAGCTCAAACAGCTTCAAAACCTGTTTGCCCAGCACGCGGATCTTGAACTGTATAAGATAACGCCTTAAATATGTGTGTATGCTTCTTCTATCAAGACTTACAGCTATTTATATGAAGTTGTACAAAAACGCTTTATTTCGTCAAGACAGTGCGTTTCCTACGATTACATGCATTTGAATGGGGAACTCGTCCGAAACAAAGTATAGGTTTTCATTATGTGACTAACTTGAAAATCTTAGCTCAAACAGCTTCAAAACCTGTTTGTCCAGCACGGGGATCTTGAACTGTATAAGATAACGCCTTAAATATGTGTGTATGCTTCTTCTATCAAGACTTACAGCTATTTATATGAAGTTGTATAAACGCTTTATTTTGTCAAGACAGTGCGTTTCCTACGATTACATGCATTTGAATGGGGAACTCGCCCGAAACAAAGTATAGGTTTTTATTATGTGAATAACTTGAAAATCTTAGCTCAAACAGCTTCAAAACCTGTTTGCCCAGCACGGGGATCTTGAACTGTATAAGATAACGCCTTAAATATGTGTGTATGCTTCTTCTATCAAGACTTACAGCTATTTATATGAAGTTGTACAAAAACGCTTTATTTCGTCAAGACAGTGCGTTTCCTACGATTACATGCATTTGAATGGGGAACTCGCCCGAAACAAAGTATAGGTTTTCATTATGTGAATAACTTGAAAATCTTAGCTCAAACAGCTTCAAAACCTGTTTGCCCAGCACGGGGATCTTGAACTGTATAAGATAACGCCTTAAATATGTGTGTATGCTTCTTCTATCAAGACTTACAGCTATTTATATGAAGTTGTACAAAAACGCTTTATTTCGTCAAGACAGTGCGTTTCCTACGATTACATGCATTTGAATGGGGAACTCGCCCGAAACAAAGTATAGGTTTTCATTATGTGAATAACTTGAAAATCTTAGCTCAAACAGCTTCAAAACCTGTTTGCCCAGCACGGGGATCTTGAACTGTATAAGATAACGCCTTAAATATGTGTGTCTGAGTCGTCTATCAAAACTTACAGCTATTTATATGAAGTTGTACAAAAACGCTTTATTTCGTCAAGACAGTGCGTTTCCTACGATTACATGCATTTGAATGGGGAACTCGCCCGAAACAAAGTATAGGTTTTCATTATGTGAATAACTTGAAAATCTTAGCTCAAACAGCTTCAAAACCTGTTTGCCCAGCACGCGGATCTTGAACTGTATAAGATAACGCCTTAAATATGTGTGTATGCTTCTTCTATCAAGACTTACAGCTATTTATATGAAGTTGTACAAAAACGCTTTATTTCGTCAAGACAGTGCGTTTCCTACGATTACATGCATTTGAATGGGGAACTCGTCCGAAACAAAGTATAGGTTTTCATTATGTGACTAACTTGAAAATCTTAGCTCAAACAGCTTCAAAACCTGTTTGTCCAGCACGGGGATCTTGAACTGTATAAGATAACGCCTTAAATATGTGTGTATGCTTCTTCTATCAAGACTTACAGCTATTTATATGAAGTTGTATAAACGCTTTATTTTGTCAAGACAGTGCGTTTCCTACGATTACATGCATTTGAATGGGGAACTCGCCCGAAACAAAGTATAGGTTTTTATTATGTGAATAACTTGAAAATCTTAGCTCAAACAGCTTCAAAACCTGTTTGCCCAGCACGGGGATCTTGAACTGTATAAGATAACGCCTTAAATATGTGTGTATGCTTCTTCTATCAAGACTTACAGCTATTTATATGAAGTTGTACAAAAACGCTTTATTTCGTCAAGACAGTGCGTTTCCTACGATTACATGCATTTGAATGGGGAACTCGCCCGAAACAAAGTATAGGTTTTCATTATGTGAATAACTTGAAAATCTTAGCTCAAACAGCTTCAAAACCTGTTTGCCCAGCACGGGGATCTTGAACTGTATAAGATAACGCCTTAAATATGTGTGTATGCTTCTTCTATCAAGACTTACAGCTATTTATATGAAGTTGTACAAAAACGCTTTATTTCGTCAAGACAGTGCGTTTCCTACGATTACATGCATTTGAATGGGGAACTCGCCCGAAACAAAGTATAGGTTTTCATTATGTGAATAACTTGAAAATCTTAGCTCAAACAGCTTCAAAACCTGTTTGCCCAGCACGCGGATCTTGAACTGTATAAGATAACGCCTTAAATATGTGTGTCTGAGTCGTCTATCAAAACTTACAGCTATTTATATGAAGTTGTACAAAAACGCTTTATTTCGTCAAGACAGTGCGTTTCCTACGATTACATGCATTTGAATGGGGAACTCGCCCGAAACAAAGTATAGGTTTTCATTATGTGAATAACTTGAAAATCTTAGCTCAAACAGCTTCAAAACCTGTTTGCCCAGCACGCGGATCTTGAACTGTATAAGATAACGCCTTAAATATGTGTGTATGCTTCTTCTATCAAGACTTACAGCTATTTATATGAAGTTGTACAAAAACGCTTTATTTCGTCAAGACAGTGCGTTTCCTATGATTACATGCATTTGAATGGGGAACTCGCCCGAAACAAAGTATAGGTTTTCATTATGTGAATAACTTGAAAATCATAGCTCAAACAGCTTCAAAACCTGTTTGCCCAGCACCCGGATCTTGAACTGTATAAGATAACGCCTTAAATATGTGTGTATACTTCTTCTATCAAGACTTACAGCTATTTATATGAAGTTGTACAAAAACGCTTTATTTCGTCAAGACAGTGCGTTTCCTACGATTACATGCATTTGAATGGGGAACTCGCCCGAAACAAAGTATAGGTTTTCATTATGTGAATAACTTGAAAATCATAGCTCAAACAGCTTCAAAACCTGTTTGCCCAGCACGGGGAACTTGAACTGTATAAGATAACGCCTTAAATATGTGTGTCTGAGTCGTCTATCAAAACTTACAGCTATTTATATGAAGTTGTACAAAAACGCTTTATTTCGTCAAGACAGTGCGTTTCCTACGATTACATGCATTTGAATGGGGAACTCGCCCGAAACAAAGTATAGGTTTTCATTATGTGAATAACTTGAAAATCTTAGCTCAAACAGCTTCAAAACCTGTTTGTCCAGCACGGGGATCTTGAACTGTATAAGATAACGCTTTAAATATGTGTGTCTGAGTCGTCTATCAAAACTTACAGCTATTTATATGAAGTTGTACAAAAACGCTTTATTTTGTCAAGACAGTGCGTTTCCTACGATTACATGCATTTGAATGGGGAACTCGCCCGAAACAAAGTATAGGTTTTCATTATGTGAATAACTTGAAAATCTTAGCTCAAACAGCTTCAAAACCTGTTTTCCCAGCACGGGGATCTTGAACTGTATAAGATAACGCCTTAAATATGTGTGTATGCTTCTTCTATCAAGACTTACAGCTATTTATATGAAGTTGTACAAAAACGCTTTATTTCGTCAAGACAGTGCGTTTCCTACGATTACATGCATTTGAATGGGGAACTCGCCCGAAACAAAGTATAGGTTTTCATTATGTGAATAACTTGAAAATCTTAGCTCAAACAGCTTCAAAACCTGTTTGCCCAGCACGGGGATCTTGAACTGTATAAGATAACGCCTTAAATATGTGTGTCTGAGTCGTCTATCAAAACTTACAGCTATTTATATGAAGTTGTACAAAAACGCTTTATTTCGTCAAGACAGTGCGTTTCCTACGATTACATGCATTTGAATGGGGAACTCGCCCGAAACAAAGTATAGGTTTTCATTATGTGAATAACTTGAAAATCTTAGCTCAAACAGCTTCAAAACCTGTTTGCCCAGCACGGGGATCTTGAACTGTATAAGATAACGCTTTAAATATGTGTGTCTGAGTCGTCTATCAAAACTTACAGCTATTTATATGAAGTTGTACAAAAACGCTTTATTTTGTCAAGAAAGTGCGTTTCCTACGATTACATGCATTTGAATGGGGAACTCGCCCGAAACAAAGTATAGGTTTTCATTATGTGAATAACTTGAAAATCTTAGCTCAAACAGCTTCAAAACCTGTTTTCCCAGCACGGGGATCTTGAACTGTATAAGATAACGCCTTAAATATGTGTGTATGCTTCTTCTATCAAGACTTACAGCTATTTATATGAAGTTGTACAAAAACGCTTTATTTCGTCAAGACAGTGCGTTTCCTACGATTACATGCATTTGAATGGGGAACTCGCCCGAAACAAAGTATAGGTTTTCATTATGTGAATAACTTGAAAATCTTAGCTCAAACAGCTTCAAAACCTGTTTGCCCAGCACGGGGATCTTGAACTGTATAAGATAACGCCTTAAATATGTGTGTCTGAGTCGTCTATCAAAACTTACAGCTATTTATATGAAGTTGTACAAAAACGCTTTATTTCGTCAAGACAGTGCGTTTCCTACGATTACATGCATTTGAATGGGGAACTCGCCCGAAACAAAGTATAGGTTTTCATTATGTGAATAACTTGAAAATCTTAGCTCAAACAGCTTCAAAACCTGTTTGCCCAGCACGCGGATCTTGAACTGTATAAGATAACGCCTTAAATATGTGTGTATGCTTCTTCTATCAAGACTTACAGCTATTTATATGAAGTTGTACAAAAACGCTTTATTTCGTCAAGACAGTGCGTTTCCTACGATTACATGCATTTGAATGGGGAACTCGTCCGAAACAAAGTATAGGTTTTCATTATGTGAATAACTTGAAAATCTTAGCTCAAACAGCTTCAAAACCTGTTTGTCCAGCACGGGGATCTTGAACTGTATAAGATAACGCCTTAAATATGTGTGTATGCTTCTTCTATCAAGACTTACAGCTATTTATATGAAGTTGTATAAACGCTTTATTTTGTCAAGACAGTGCGTTTCCTACGATTACATGCATTTGAATGGGGAACTCGCCCGAAACAAAGTATAGGTTTTTATTATGTGAATAACTTGAAAATCTTAGCTCAAACAGCTTCAAAACCTGTTTGCCCAGCACGGGGATCTTGAACTGTATAAGATAACGCCTTAAATATGTGTGTATGCTTCTTCTATCAAGACTTACAGCTATTTATATGAAGTTGTACAAAAACGCTTTATTTCGTCAAGACAGTGCGTTTCCTACGATTACATGCATTTGAATGGGGAACTCGCCCGAAACAAAGTATAGGTTTTCATTATGTGAATAACTTGAAAATCTTAGCTCAAACAGCTTCAAAACCTGTTTGCCCAGCACGGGGATCTTGAACTGTATAAGATAACGCCTTAAATATGTGTGTATGCTTCTTCTATCAAGACTTACAGCTATTTATATGAAGTTGTACAAAAACGCTTTATTTCGTCAAGACAGTGCGTTTCCTACGATTACATGCATTTGAATGGGGAACTCGCCCGAAACAAAGTATAGGTTTTCATTATGTGAATAACTTGAAAATCATAGCTCAAACAGCTTCAAAACCTGTTTGCCCAGCACCCGGATCTTGAACTGTATAAGATAACGCCTTAAATATGTGTGTATACTTCTTCTATCAAGACTTACAGCTATTTATATGAAGTTGTACAAAAACGCTTTATTTCGTCAAGACAGTACGTTTCCTACGATTACATGCATTTGAATGGGGAACTCGCCCGAAACAAAGTATAGGTTTTCATTATGTGAATAACTTGAAAATCATAGCTCAAACAGCTTCAAAACCTGTTTGCCCAGCACGGGGAACTTGAACTGTATAAGATAACGCCTTAAATATGTGTGTCTGAGTCGTCTATCAAAACTTACAGCTATTTATATGAAGTTGTACAAAAACGCTTTATTTCGTCAAGACAGTGCGTTTCCTCCGATTACATGCATTTGAATGGGGAACTCGCCCGAAACAAAGTATAGGTTTTCATTATGTGAATAACTTGAAAATCTTAGCTCAAACAGCTTCAAAACCTGTTTGTCCAGCACGGGGATCTTGAACTGTATAAGATAACGCTTTAAATATGTGTGTCTGAGTCGTCTATCAAAACTTACAGCTATTTATATGAAGTTGTACAAAAACGCTTTATTTTGTCAAGACAGTGCGTTTCCTACGATTACATGCATTTGAATGGGGAACTCGCCCGAAACAAAGTATAGGTTTTCATTATGTGAATAACTTGAAAATCTTAGCTCAAACAGCTTCAAAACCTGTTTTCCCAGCACGGGGATCTTGAACTGTATAAGATAACGCCTTAAATATGTGTGTATGCTTCTTCTATCAAGACTTACAGCTATTTATATGAAGTTGTACAAAAACGCTTTATTTCGTCAAGACAGTGCGTTTCCTACGATTACATGCATTTGAATGGGGAACTCGCCCGAAACAAAGTATAGGTTTTCATTATGTGAATAACTTGAAAATCTTAGCTCAAACAGCTTCAAAACCTGTTTGCCCAGCACGGGGATCTTGAACTGTATAAGATAACGCCTTAAATATGTGTGTCTGAGTCGTCTATCAAAACTTACAGCTATTTATATGAAGTTGTACAAAAACGCTTTATTTCGTCAAGACAGTGCGTTTCCTACGATTACATGCATTTGAATGGGGAACTCGCCCGAAACAAAGTATAGGTTTTCATTATGTGAATAACTTGAAAATCTTAGCTCAAACAGCTTCAAAACCTGTTTGCCCAGCACGCGGATCTTGAACTGTATAAGATAACGCCTTAAATATGTGTGTATGCTTCTTCTATCAAGACTTACAGCTATTTATATGAAGTTGTACAAAAACGCTTTATTTCGTCAAGATAGTGCGTTTCCTACGATTACATGCATTTGAATGGGGAACTCGTCCGAAACAAAGTATAGGTTTTCATTATGTGAATAACTTGAAAATCTTAGCTCAAACAGCTTCAAAACCTGTTTGTCCAGGACGGGGATCTTGAACTGTATAAGATAACGCCTTAAATATGTGTGTATGCTTCTTCTATCAAGACTTACAGCTATTTATATGAAGTTGTATAAACGCTTTATTTTGTCAAGACAGTGCGTTTCCTACGATTACATGCATTTGAATGGGGAACTCGCCCGAAACAAAGTATAGGTTTTTATTATGTGAATAACTTGAAAATCTTAGCTCAAACAGCTTCAAAACCTGTTTGCCCAGCACGGGGATCTTGAACTGTATAAGATAACGCCTTAAATATGTGTGTATGCTTCTTCTATCAAGACTTACAGCTATTTATATGAAGTTGTACAAAAACGCTTTATTTCGTCAAGACAGTGCGTTTCCTACGATTACATGCATTTGAATGGGGAACTCGCCCGAAACAAAGTATAGGTTTTCATTATGTGAATAACTTGAAAATCTTAGCTCAAACAGCTTCAAAACCTGTTTGCCCAGCACGGGGATCTTGAACTGTATAAGATAACGCCTTAAATATGTGTGTCTGAGTCGTCCATCAAAACTTACAGCTATTTATATGAAGTTGTACAAAAACGCTTTATTTCGTCAAGACAGTGCGTTTCCTATGATTAAATGCATTTGAATGGGGAACTCGCCCGAAACAAAGTATAGGTTTTCATTATGTGAATAACTTGAAAATCTTAGCTCAAACAGCTTCAAAACCTGTTTGCCCAGCACGGGGATCTTGAACTGTATAAGATAACGCCTTGAACATGTGTGTCTGAGTCGTCTATCAAAACTTACAGCTATTTACATGAAGTTGTACAAAAACGCTTTACTTCGTCAAGACAGTGCGTTTCCTACGATTACATGCATTTGAATGGGGAACTCGCCCGAAACAAAGTATAGGTTTTCATTATGTGAATAACTTGAAAATCTTAGCTCAAACAGCTTCAAAACCTGTTTGCCCAGCACGGGGATCTTGAACTGTATAAGATAACGCCTTAAATATGTGTGTATGCTTCTTCTATCAAGACTTACAGCTATTTATATGAAGTTGTATAAACGCTTTATTTCGTCAAGACAGTGCGTTTCCTACGATTACATGCATTTGAATGGGGAACTCGTCCGAAACAAAGTATAGGTTTTCATTATGTGAATAACTTGAAAATCTTAGCTCAAACAGCTTCAAAACCTGTTTGTCCAGCACGGGGATCTTGAACTGTATAAGATAACGCCTTAAAGATGTGTGTCTGAGTCGTCTATCAAAACTTACAGCTATTTATATGAAGTTGTACAAAAACGCTTTATTTCGTCAAGACAGTGCGTTTCCTACGATTACATGCATTTGAATGGGGAACTCGCCCGAAACAAAGTATAGGTTTTCATTATGTGAATAACTTGAAAATCTTAGCTGAAACAGCTTCAAAACCTGTTTTCCCAGCACGGGGATCTTGAACTGTATAAGATAACGCCTTAAATATGTGTGTATGCTTCTTCTATCAAGACTTAAAGTAATTTATATGAAGTTGTACAAAAACGCTTTATTTCGTCAAGACAGTGCGTTTCCTACGATTACATGCATTTGAATGGGGAACTCGCCCGAAACAAAGTATAGGTTTTCATTATGTGAATAACTTGAAAATCTTAGCTCAAACAGCTTCAAAACCTGTTTGCCCAGCACGGGGATCTTGAACTGTATAAGATAACGCCTTAAATATGTGTGTCTGAGTCGTCTATCAAAACTTACAGCTATTTATATGAAGTTGTACAAAAACGCTTTATTTCGTCAAGACAGTGCGTTTCCTATGATTACATGCATTTGAATGGGGAACTCGCCCGAAACAAAGTATAGGTTTTCATTATGTGAATAACTTGAAAATCATAGCTCAAACAGCTTCAAAACCTGTTTGCCCAGCACCCGGATCTTGAACTGTATAAGATAACGCCTTAAATATGTGTGTATACTTCTTCTATCAAGACTTACAGCTATTTATATGAAGTTGTACAAAAACGCTTTATTTCGTCAAGACAGTGCGTTTCCTACGATTACATGCATTTGAATGGGGAACTCGCCCGAAACAAAGTATAGGTTTTCATTATGTGAATAACTTGAAAATCTTAGCTCAAACAGCTTCAAAACCTGTTTGCCCAGCACGGGGATCTTGAACTGTATAAGATAACGCCTTAAATATGTGTGTATGCTTCTTCTATCAAGACTTACAGCTATTTATATGAAGTTGTACAAAAACGCTTTATTTCGTCAAGACAGTGCGTTTCCTACGATTACATGCATTTGAATGGGGAACTCGCCCGAAACAAAGTATAGGTTTTCATTATGTGAATAACTTGAAAATCTTAGCTCAAACAGCTTCAAAACCTGTTTGCCCAGCACGGGGATCTTGAACTGTATAAGATAACGCCTTAAATATGTGTGTCTGAGTCGTCTATCAAAACTTACAGCTATTTATATGAAGTTGTACAAAAACGCTTTATTTCGTCAAGACAGTGCGTTTCCTACGATTACATGCATTTGAATAGGGAACTCGCCCGAAACAAAGTATAGGTTTTCATTATGTGAATAACTTGAAAATCTTAGCTCAAACAGCTTCAAAACCTGTTTGCCCAGCACGCGGATCTTGAACTGTATAAGATAACGCCTTAAATATGTGTGTATGCTTCTTCTATCAAGACTTACAGCTATTTATATGAAGTTGTACAAAAACGCTTTATTTCGTCAAGACAGTGCGTTTCCTATGATTACATGCATTTGAATGGGGAACTCGCCCGAAACAAAGTATAGGTTTTCATTATGTGAATAACTTGAAAATCATAGCTCAAACAGCTTCAAAACCTGTTTGCCCAGCACCCGGATCTTGAACTGTATAAGATAACGCCTTAAATATGTGTGTATACTTCTTCTATCAAGACTTACAGCTATTTATATGAAGTTGTACAAAAACGCTTTATTTCGTCAAGACAGTGCGTTTCCTACGATTACATGCATTTGAATGGGGAACTCGCCCGAAACAAAGTATAGGTTTTCATTATGTGAATAACTTGAAAATCATAGCTCAAACAGCTTCAAAACCTGTTTGCCCAGCACGGGGAACTTGAACTGTATAAGATAACGCCTTAAATATGTGTGTCTGAGTCGTCTATCAAAACTTACAGCTATTTATATGAAGTTGTACAAAAACGCTTTATTTCGTCAAGACAGTGCGTTTCCTACGATTACATGCATTTGAATGGGGAACTCGCCCGAAACAAAGTATAGGTTTTCATTATGTGAATAACTTGAAAATCTTAGCTCAAACAGCTTCAAAACCTGTTTGTCCAGCACGGGGATCTTGAACTGTATAAGATAACGCTTTAAATATGTGTGTCTGAGTCGTCTATCAAAACTTACAGCTATTTATATGAAGTTGTACAAAAACGCTTTATTTTGTCAAGACAGTGCGTTTCCTACGATTACATGCATTTGAATGGGGAACTCGCCCGAAACAAAGTATAGGTTTTCATTATGTGAATAACTTGAAAATCTTAGCTCAAACAGCTTCAAAACCTGTTTTCCCAGCACGGGGATCTTGAACTGTATAAGATAACGCCTTAAATATGTGTGTATGCTTCTTCTATCAAGACTTACAGCTATTTATATGAAGTTGTACAAAAACGCTTTATTTCGTCAAGACAGTGCGTTTCCTACGATTACATGCATTTGAATGGGGAACTCGCCCGAAACAAAGTATAGGTTTTCATTATGTGAATAACTTGAAAATCTTAGCTCAAACAGCTTCAAAACCTGTTTGCCCAGCACGGGGATCTTGAACTGTATAAGATAACGCCTTAAATATGTGTGTCTGAGTCGTCTATCAAAACTTACAGCTATTTATATGAAGTTGTACAAAAACGCTTTATTTCGTCAAGACAGTGCGTTTCCTACGATTACATGCATTTGAATGGGGAACTCGCCCGAAACAAAGTATAGGTTTTCATTATGTGAATAACTTGAAAATCTTAGCTCAAACAGCTTCAAAACCTGTTTGCCCAGCACGGGGATCTTGAACTGTATAAGATAACGCCTTAAATATGTGTGTCTGAGTCGTCCATCAAAACTTACAGCTATTTATATGAAGTTGTACAAAAACGCTTTATTTCGTCAAGACAGTGCGTTTCCTATGATTAAATGCATTTGAATGGGGAACTCGCCCGAAACAAAGTATAGGTTTTCATTATGTGAATAACTTGAAAATCTTAGCTCAAACAGCTTCAAAACCTGTTTGCCCAGCACGGGGATCTTGAACTGTATAAGATAACGCCTTGAACATGTGTGTCTGAGTCGTCTATCAAAACTTACAGCTATTTACATGAAGTTGTACAAAAACGCTTTACTTCGTCAAGACAGTGCGTTTCCTACGATTACATGCATTTGAATGGGGAACTCGCCCGAAACAAAGTATAGGTTTTCATTATGTGAATAACTTGAAAATCTTAGCTCAAACAGCTTCAAAACCTGTTTGCCCAGCACGGGGATCTTGAACTGTATAAGATAACGCCTTAAATATGTGTGTATGCTTCTTCTATCAAGACTTACAGCTATTTATATGAAGTTGTATAAACGCTTTATTTCGTCAAGACAGTGCGTTTCCTACGATTACATGCATTTGAATGGGGAACTCGTCCGAAACAAAGTATAGGTTTTCATTATGTGAATAACTTGAAAATCTTAGCTCAAACAGCTTCAAAACCTGTTTGTCCAGCACGGGGATCTTGAACTGTATAAGATAACGCCTTAAAGATGTGTGTCTGAGTCGTCTATCAAAACTTACAGCTATTTATATGAAGTTGTACAAAAACGCTTTATTTCGTCAAGACAGTGCGTTTCCTACGATTACATGCATTTGAATGGGGAACTCGCCCGAAACAAAGTATAGGTTTTCATTATGTGAATAACTTGAAAATCTTAGCTGAAACAGCTTCAAAACCTGTTTTCCCAGCACGGGGATCTTGAACTGTATAAGATAACGCCTTAAATATGTGTGTATGCTTCTTCTATCAAGACTTAAAGTAATTTATATGAAGTTGTACAAAAACGCTTTATTTCGTCAAGACAGTGCGTTTCCTATGATTACATGCATTTGAATGGGGAACTCGCCCGAAACAAAGTATAGGTTTTCATTATGTGAATAACTTGAAAATCATAGCTCAAACAGCTTCAAAACCTGTTTGCCCAGCACCCGGATCTTGAACTGTATAAGATAACGCCTTAAATATGTGTGTATACTTCTTCTATCAAGACTTACAGCTATTTATATGAAGTTGTACAAAAACGCTTTATTTCGTCAAGACAGTGCGTTTCCTACGATTACATGCATTTGAATGGGGAACTCGCCCGAAACAAAGTATAGGTTTTCATTATGTGAATAACTTGAAAATTATAGCTCAAACAGCTTCAAAACCTGTTTGCCCAGCACGGGGAACTTGAACTGTATAAGATAACGCCTTAAATATGTGTGTATGCTTCTTCTATCAAGACTTACAGCTATTTATATGAAGTTGTATAAACGCTTTATTTCGTCAAGACAGTGCGTTTCCTACGATTACATGCATTTGAATGGGGAACTCGCCCGAAACAAAGTATAGGTTTTCATTATGTGAATAACTTGAAAATCTTAGCTCAAACAGCTTCAAAACCTGTTTGTCCAGCACGGGGATCTTGAACTGTATAAGATAACGCCTTAAATATGTGTGTCTGAGTCGTCTATCAAAACTTACAGCTATTTATATGAAGTTGTACAAAAACGCTTTATTTCGTCAAGACAGTGCGTTTCCTACGATTACATGCATTTGAATGGGGAACTCGCCCGAAACAAAGTATAGGTTTTCATTATGTGAATAACTTGAAAATCTTAGCTCAAACAGCTTCAAAACCTGTTTGCCCAGCACGGGGATCTTGAACTGTATAAGATAATGCCTTGAACATGTGTGTCTGAGTCGTCTATCAAAACTTACAGCTATTTACATGAAGTTGTACAAAAACGCTTTACTTCGTCAAGACAGTGCGTTTCCTACGATTACATGCATTTGAATGGGGAACTCGTCCGAAACAAAGTATAGGTTTTCATTATGTGAATAACTTGAAAATCTTAGCTCAAACAGCTTCAAAACCTGTTTGTCCAGCACGGGGATCTTGAACTGTATAAGATAACGCCTTAAATATGTGTGTCTGAGTCGTCTATCAAAACTTACAGCTATTTATATGAAGTTGTACAAAAACGCTTTATTTCGTCAAGATAGTGCGTTTCCTACGATTACATGCATTTGAATGGGGAACTCGTCCGAAACAAAGTATAGGTTTTCATTATGTGAATAACTTGAAAATCTTAGCTCAAACAGCTTCAAAACCTGTTTGCCCAGCACGGGGATCTTGAACTGTATAAGATAACGCCTTAAATATGTGTGTATGCTTCTTCTATCAAGACTTACAGCTATTTATATGAAGTTGTATAAACGCTTTATTTCGTCAAGACAGTGCGTTTCCTACGATTACATGCATTTGAATGGGGAACTCGTCCGAAACAAAGTATAGGTTTTCATTATGTGAATAACTTGAAAATCTTAGCTCAAACAGCTTCAAAACCTGTTTGTCCAGCACGGGGATCTTGAACTGTATAAGATAACGCCTTAAAGATGTGTGTCTGAGTCGTCTATCAAAACTTACAGCTATTTATATGAAGTTGTATAAACGCTTTATTTCGTCAAGACAGTGCGTTTCCTACGATTACATGCATTTGAATGGGGAACTCGTCCGAAACAAAGTATAGGTTTTCATTATGTGAATAACTTGAAAATCTTAGCTCAAACAGCTTCAAAACCTGTTTGTCCAGCACGGGGATCTTGAACTGTATAAGATAACGCCTTAAATATGTGTGTATGCTTCTTCTATCAAGACTTACAGCTATTTATATGAAGTTGTATAAACGCTTTATTTCGTCAAGACAGTGCGTTTCCTACGATTACATGCATTTGAATGGGGAACCCGCCCGAAACAAAGTATAGGTTTTCATTATGTGAATAACTTGAAAATCTTAGCTCAAACAGCTTCAAAACCTGTTTGCCCAGCACGGGGATCTTGAACTGTATAAGATAACGCCTTAAATATGTGTGTATGCTTCTTCTATCAAGACTTACAGCTATTTATATGAAGTTGTACAAAAACGCTTTATTTCGTCAAGACAGTGCGTTTCCTACGATTACATGCATTTGAATGGGGAACTCGCCCGAAACAAAGTATAGGTTTTCATTATGTGAATAACTTGAAAATCTTAGCTCAAACAGCTTCAAAACCTGTTTGCCCAGCACGGGGATATTGAACTGTATAAGATAACGCCTTAAATATGTGTGTCTGAGTCGTCTATCAAAACTTACAGCTATTTATATGAAGTTGTACAAAAACGCTTTACTTCGTCAAGACAGTGCGTTTCCTACGATTACATGCATTTGAATGGGGAACTCGTCCGAAACAAAGTATAGGTTTTCATTATGTGAATAACTTGAAAATCTTAGCTCAAACAGCTTCAAAACCTGTTTGTCCAGCACGGGGATCTTGAACTGTATAAGATAACGCCTTAAATATGTGTGTCTGAGTCGTCTATCAAAACTTACAGCTATTTATATGAAGTTGTACAAAAACGCTTTATTTCGTCAAGATAGTGCGTTTCCTACGATTACATGCATTTGAATGGGGAACTCGTCCGAAACAAAGTATAGGTTTTCATTATGTGAATAACTTGAAAATCTTTGCTCAAACAGCTTCAAAACCTGTTTGCCCAGCACGGGGATCTTGAACTGTATAAGATAACGCCTTAAATATGTGTGTATGCTTCTTCTATCAAGACTTACAGCTATTTATATGAAGTTGTATAAACGCTTTATTTCGTCAAGACAGTGCGTTTCCTACGATTACATGCATTTGAATGGAGAACTCGCCTGAAACAAAGTATAGGTTTTCATTATGTGAATAACTTGAAAATCTTAGCTGAAACAGCTTCAAAACCTGTTTTCCCAGCACAGGGATCTTGAACTGTATAAGATAACGCCTTAAATATGTGTGTATGCTTCTTCTATCAAGACTTACAGCTATTTATATGAAGTTGAACAAAAACGCTTTATTTCGTCAAGACAGTGCGTTTCCTACGATTACATGCATTTGAATGGGGAACTCGTCCGAAACAAAGTATAGGTTTTCATTATGTGAATAACTTGAAAATCTTAGCTCAAACAGCTTCAAAACATGTTTGCCCAGCACGGGGATCTTGAACTGTATAAGATAACGCCTTAAATATGTGTGTATGCTTCTTCTATCAAGACTTACAGCTATTTATATGAAGTTGTACAAAAACGCTTTATTTCGTCAAGACAGTGCGTTTCCTACGATTACATGCATTTGAATGGGGAACTCGCCCGAAACAAAGTATAGGTTTTCATTATGTGAATAACTTGAAAATCTTAGCTCAAACAGCTGCAAAACCTTTGTGCCCAGCACAGGGATATAGAAGTCTATATGATGAAGCCATATTTATGTGTGTCTGAGTCTTCTATCAAAAGTTACAGCTATTTATATGAAGTTGTACAAAAACGCTTTATTTCGTCAAGCCAGTGCGTTTCCTACGATTACATGCATTTGAATGGGGAGCTCGCCCGAAACAAAGTATAGGTTTTCATTATGTGAATAACTTGAAAATCTTAGCTCAAACAGCTGCAAAACCTGTGTGCCCAGCACAGGGATATAGAAGTCTATAAGATAAAGCCATGAACATGTGTGTCTGAGTCTTCTATCAAAAGTTACAGCTATTTATATGAAGTTGTACAAAAACGCTTTATTTCGTCAAGCCAGTGCGTTTCCTACGATTACATGCATTTGAATGGGGAGCTCGCCCGAAACAAAGTATAGGTTTTCATTATGTGAATAACTTGAAAATCTTAGCTCAAACAGCTGCAAAACCTTTGTGCCCAGCACGGGGATATAGAAGTCTATAAGATAAAGCCATATTTATGTGTTTCTGAGTCTTCTATCAAAAGTTACAGCTATTTATATGAAGTTGTACAAAAACGCTTTATTTCGTCAAGCCAGTGCGTTTCCTACGATTACATGCATTTGAATGGGGAGCTCGCCCGAAACAAAGTATAGGTTTTCATTATGTGAATAACTTGAAAATCTTAGCTCAAACAGCTGCAAAACCTTTGTGCCCAACACGGGGATATAGAAGTCTATAAGATAAAGCCATATTTATGTGTGTCTGAGTCTTCTATCAAAAGTTACAGCTATTTATATGAAGTTGTACAAAAACGCTTTATTTCGTCAAGCCAGTGCGTTTCCTACGATTACATGCATTTGAATGGGGAGCTCGCCCGAAACAAAGTATAGGTTTTCATTATGTGAATAACTTGAAAATCTTAGCTCAAACAGCTGCAAAACCTTTGTGCCCAACACAGGGATATAGAAGTCTATAAGATAAAGCCATATTTATGTGTGTCAGAGTCTTCTATCAAAAGTTACAGCTATTTATATGAAGTTGTACAAAAACGCTTTATTTCGTCAAGACAGTGCGTTTCCTACGATTACATGCATTTGAATGGGGAGCTCGCCCGAAACAAAGTATAGGTTTTCATTATGTGAATAACTTGAAAAGCTTAGCTCAAACAGCTGCAAAACCTGTGTGCCCAGCACAGGGATATAGAAGTCTATAAGATAAAGCCATGAACATGTGTGTCTGAGTCTTCTATCAAAAGTTACAGCTATTTATATGAAGTTGTACAAAAACGCTTTATTTCGTCAAGCCAGTGCATTTCCTACGATTACATGCATTTGAATGGGGAGCTCGCCCGAAACAAAGTATAGGTTTTCATTATGTGAATAACTTGAAAATCTTAGCTCAAACAGCTGCAAAACCTTTGTGCCCAACACGGGGATATAGAAGTCTATAAGATAAAGCCATATTTATGTGTGTCAGAGTCTTCTATCAAAAGTTACAGCTATTTATATGAAGTTGTACAAAAACGCTTTATTTCGTCAAGACAGTGCGTTTCCTACGATTACATGCATTTGAATGGGGAACTCGCCCGAAACAAAGTATAGGTTTTCATTATGTGAATAACTTGAAAAGCTTAGCTCAAACAGCTGCAAAACCTGTGTGCCCAGCACAGGGATATAGAAGTCTATAAGATAAAGCCATGAACATGTGTGTCTGAGTCTTCTATCAAAAGTTACAGCTATTTATATGAAGTTGTACAAAAACGCTTTATTTCGTCAAGCCAGTGCGTTTCCTACGATTACATGCATTTGAATGGGGAGCTCGCCCGAAACAAAGTATAGGTTTTCATTATGTGAATAACTTGGAAATCTTGGCTCAAACAGCTGCAAAACCTGTGTGCCCAGCACGGGGATATAGAAGTCTATAAGATAAAGCCATATTTATGTGTGTCTGAGTCTTCTATCAAAAGTTACAGCTATTTATATGAAGTTGTACAAAAACGCTTTATTTCGTCAAGCCAGTGCGTTTCCTACGATTACATGCATTTGAATGGGGAGCTCGCCCGAAACAAAGTATAGGTTTTCATTATGTGAATAACTTGGAAATCTTAGCTCAAACAGCTGCAAAACCTGTGTGCCCAGCACGGGGATATAGAAGTCTATAAGATAAAGCCATATTTATGTGTGTCTGAGTCTTCTATCAAAAGTTACAGCTATCTATATGAAGTTGTACAAAAACGCTTTATTTCGTCAAGCCAGTGCGTTTCCTACGATTACATGCATTTGAATTGGGAGCTCGCCCGAAACAAAGTATAGGTTTTCATTATGTGAATAACTTGAAAATCTTAGCTCAAACAGCTGCAAAACCTTTGTGCCCAACACAGGGATATAGAAGTCTATAAGATAAAGCCATATTTATGTGTGTCAGAGTCTTCTATCAAAAGTTACAGCTATTTATATGAAGTTGTACAAAAACGCTTTATTTCGTCAAGCCAGTGCGTTTCCTACGATTACATGCATTTGAATGGGGAGCTCGACCGAAACAAAGTATAGGTTTTCATTATGTGAATAACTTGAAAATCTTAGCTCAAACAGCTGCCAAACCTGTGTGCCCAGCACGGGGATATAGAAGTCTATAAGATAAAGCCATATTTATGTGTGTCTGAGTCTTCTATCAAAAGTTACAGCTATTTATATGAAGTTGTACAAAAACGCTTTATTTCGTCAAGCCAGTGCGTTTCCTACGATTACATGCATTTGAATGGGGAGCTCGCCCGAAACAAAGTATAGGTTTTCATTATGTGAATAACTTGAAAATCTTAGCTCAAACAGCTGCAAAACCTTTGTGCCCAGCACAGGGATATAGAAGTCTATAAGATAAAGCCATGAACATGTGTGTCTGAGTCTTCTATCAAAAGTTACAGCTATTTATATGAAGTTGTACAAAAACGCTTTATTTCGTCAAGCCAGTGCGTTTCCTACGATTACATGCATTTGAATGGGGAGCTCGCCCGAAACAAAGTATAGGTTTTCATTATGTGAATAACTTGGAAATCTTAGCTCAAACAGCTGCAAAACCTTTGTGCCCAGCACGGGGATATAGAAGTCTATAAGATAAAGCCATATTTATGTGTGTCTGAGTCTTCTATCAAAAGTTACAGCTATTTATATGAAGTTGTACAAAAACGCTTTATTTCGTCAAGCCAGTGCGTTTCCTACGATTACATGCATTTGAATGGGGAGCTCGCCCGAAACAAAGTATAGGTTTTCATTATGTGAATAACTTGAAAATCTTAGCTCAAACAGCTGCAAAACCTTTGTGCCCAACACAGGGATATAGAAGTCTATAAGATAAAGCCATATTTATGTGTGTCAGAGTCTTCTATCAAAAGTTACAGCTATTTATATGAAGTTGTACAAAAACGCTTTATTTCGTCAAGCCAGTGCGTTTCCTACGATTACATGCATTTGAATGGGGAGCTCGACCGAAACAAAGTATAGGTTTTCATTATGTGAATAACTTGAAAATCTTAGCTCAAACAGCTGCAAAACCTTTGTGCCCAGCACAGGGATATAGAAGTCTATAAGATAAAGCCATGAACATGTGTGTCTGAGTCTTCTATCAAAAGTTACAGCTATTTATATGAAGTTGTACAAAAACGCTTTATTTCGTCAAGCCAGTGCGTTTCCTACGATTACATGCATTTGAATGGGGAGCTCGCCCGAAACAAAGTATAGGTTTTCATTATGTGAATAACTTGGAAATCTTAGCTCAAACAGCTGAAAAACCTTTGTGCCCAGCACGGGGATATAGAAGTCTATAAGATAAAGCCATATTTATGTGTGTCTGAGTCTTCTATCAAAAGTTACAGCTATTTATATGAAGTTGTACAAAAACGCTTTATTTCGTCAAGCCAGTGCGTTTCCTACGATTACATGCATTTGAATGGGGAGCTCGACCGAAACAAAGTATAGGTTTTCATTATGTGAATAACGTGAAAATCTTAGCTCAAACAGCTGCAAAACCTGTGTGCCCAGCACGGGGATATAGAAGTCTATAAGATAAAGCCATATTTATGTGTGTCTGAGTCTTCTATCAAAAGTTACAGCTATTTATATGAAGTTGTACAAAAACGCTTTATTTCGTCAAGCCAGTGCGTTTCCTACGATTACATGCATTTGAATGGGGAGCTCGCCCGAAACAAAGTATAGGTTTTCATTATGTGAATAACTTGGAAATCTTAGCTCAAACAGCTGCAAAACCTTTGTGCCCAGCACGGGGATATAGAAGTCTATAAGATAAAGCCATATTTATGTGTGTCTGAGTCTTCTATCAAAAGTTACAGCTATTTATATGAAGTTGTACAAAAACGCTTTATTTCGTCAAGCCAGTGCGTTTCCTACGATTACATGCATTTGAATGGGGAGCTCGCCCGAAACAAAGTATAGGTTTTCATTATGTGAATAACTTGAAAATCTTAGCTCAAACAGCTGCAAAACCTTTGTGCCCAACACAGGGATATAGAAGTCTATAAGATAAAGCCATATTTATGTGTGTCTGAGTCTTCTATCAAAAGTTACAGCTATTTATATGAAGTTGTACAAAAACGCTTTATTTCGTCAAGCCAGTGCGTTTCCTACGATTACATGCATTTGAATGGGGAGCTCGACCGAAACAAAGTATAGGTTTTCATTATGTGAATAACTTGAAAATCTTAGCTCAAACAGCTGCAAAACCTTTGTGCCCAGCACAGGGATATAGAAGTCTATAAGATAAAGCCATGAACATGTGTGTCTGAGTCTTCTATCAAAAGTTACAGCTATTTATATGAAGTTGTACAAAAACGCTTTATTTCGTCAAGCCAGTGCGTTTCCTACGATTACATGCATTTGAATGGGGAGCTCGCCCGAAACAAAGTATAGGTTTTCATTATGTGAATAACTTGAAAATCTTAGCTCAAACAGCTGCAAAACCTTTGTGCCCAACACAGGGATATAGAAGTCTATAAGATAAAGCCATATTTATGTGTGTCAGAGTCTTCTATCAAAAGTTACAGCTATTTATATGAAGTTGTACAAAAACGCTTTATTTCGTCAAGCCAGTGCGTTTCCTACGATTACATGCATTTGAATGGGGAGCTCGCCCGAAACAAAGTATAGGTTTTCATTATGTGAATAACTTGAAAATCTTAGCTCAAACAGCTGCAAAACCTGTGTGCCCAGCACAGGGATATAGAAGTCTATAAGATAAAGCCATGAACATGTGTGTCTGACTCTTCTATCAAAAGTTACAGGTATTTATATGAAGTTGTACAAAAACGCTTTATTTCGTCAAGCCAGTGCGTTTCCTACGATTACATGCATTTGAATGGGGAGCTCGCCCGAAACAAAGTATAGGTTTTCATTATGTGAATAACTTGAAAATCTTAGCTCAAACAGCTGCAAAACCTTTGTGCCCAGCACGGGGATATAGAAGTCTATAAGATAAAGCCATATTTATGTGTTTCTGAGTCTTCTATCAAAAGTTACAGCTATTTATATGAAGTTGTACAAAAACGCTTTATTTCGTCAAGCCAGTGCGTTTCCTACGATTACATGCATTTGAATGGGGAGCTCGCCCGAAACAAAGTATAGGTTTTCATTATGTGAATAACTTGAAAATCTTAGCTCAAACAGCTGCAAAACCTTTGTGCCCAACACGGGGATATAGAAGTCTATAAGATAAAGCCATATTTATGTGTGTCTGAGTCTTCTATCAAAAGTTACAGCTATTTATATGAAGTTGTACAAAAACGCTTTATTTCGTCAAGCCAGTGCGTTTCCTACGATTACATGCATTTGAATGGGGAGCTCGCCCGAAACAAAGTATAGGTTTTCATTATGTGAATAACTTGAAAATCTTAGCTCAAACAGCTGCAAAACCTGTGTGCCCAGCACAGGGATATAGAAGTCTATAAGATAAAGCCATGAACATGTGTGTCTGACTCTTCTATCAAAAGTTACAGGTATTTATATGAAGTTGTACAAAAACGCTTTATTTCGTCAAGCCAGTGCGTTTCCTACGATTACATGCATTTGAATGGGGAGCTCGCCCGAAACAAAGTATAGGTTTTCATTATGTGAATAACTTGAAAATCTTAGCTCAAACAGCTGCAAAACCTTTGTGCCCAACACAGGGATACAGAAGTCTATAAGATAAAGCCATATTTATGTGTGTCAGAGTCTTCTATCAAAAGTTACAGCTATTTATATGAAGTTGTACAAAAACGCTTTATTTCGTCAAGACAGTGCGTTTCCTACGATTACATGCATTTGAATGGGGAGCTCGCCCGAAACAAAGTATAGGTTTTCATTATGTGAATAACTTGAAAAGCTTAGCTCAAACAGCTGCAAAACCTGTGTGCCCAGCACAGGGATATAGAAGTCTATAAGATAAAGCCATGAACATGTGTGTCTGAGTCTTCTATCAAAAGTTACAGCTATTTATATGAAGTTGTACAAAAACGCTTTATTTCGTCAAGCCAGTGCGTTTCCTACGATTACATGCATTTGAATGGGGAGCTCGCCCGAAACAAAGTATAGGTTTTCATTATGTGAATAACTTGAAAATCTTAGCTCAAACAGCTGCAAAACCTTTGTGCCCAACACGGGGATATAGAAGTCTATAAGATAAAGCCATATTTATGTGTGTCTGAGTCTTCTATCAAAAGTTACAGCTATTTATATGAAGTTGTACAAAAACGCTTTATTTCGTCAAGCCAGTGCGTTTCCTACGATTACATGCATTTGAATGGGGAGCTCGCCCGAAACAAAGTATAGGTTTTCATTATGTGAATAACTTGAAAATCTTAGCTCAAACAGCTGCAAAACCTTTGTGCCCAACACGGGGATATAGAAGTCTATAAGATAAAGCCATATTTATGTGTGTCAGAGTCTTCTATCAAAAGTTACAGCTATTTATATGAAGTTGTACAAAAACGCTTTATTTCGTCAAGACAGTGCGTTTCCTACGATTACATGCATTTGAATGGGGAACTCGCCCGAAACAAAGTATAGGTTTTCATTATGTGAATAACTTGAAAAGCTTAGCTCAAACAGCTGCAAAACCTGTGTGCCCAGCACAGGGATATAGAAGTCTATAAGATAAAGCCATGAACATGTGTGTCTGAGTCTTCTATCAAAAGTTACAGCTATTTATATGAAGTTGTACAAAAACGCTTTATTTCGTCAAGCCAGTGCGTTTCCTACGATTACATGCATTTGAATGGGGAGCTCGCCCGAAACAAAGTATAGGTTTTCATTATGTGAATAACTTGGAAATCTTGGCTCAAACAGCTGCAAAACCTGTGTGCCCAGCACGGGGATATAGAAGTCTATAAGATAAAGCCATATTTATGTGTGTCTGAGTCTTCTATCAAAAGTTACAGCTATTTATATGAAGTTGTACAAAAACGCTTTATTTCGTCAAGCCAGTGCGTTTCCTACGATTACATGCATTTGAATGGGGAGCTCGCCCGAAACAAAGTATAGGTTTTCATTATGTGAATAACTTGGAAATCTTAGCTCAAACAGCTGAAAAACCTTTGTGCCCAGCACGGGGATATAGAAGTCTATAAGATAAAGCCATATTTATGTGTGTCTGAGTCTTCTATCAAAAGTTACAGCTATTTATATGAAGTTGTACAAAAACGCTTTATTTCGTCAAGCCAGTGCGTTTCCTACGATTACATGCATTTGAATGGGGAGCTCGACCGAAACAAAGTATAGGTTTTCATTATGTGAATAACTTGAAAATCTTAGCTCAAACAGCTGTAAAACCTGTGTGCCCAGCACGGGGATATAGAAGTCTATAAGATAAAGCCATATTTATGTGTGTCTGAGTCTTCTATCAAAAGTTACAGCTATTTATATGAAGTTGTACAAAAACGCTTTATTTCGTCAAGCCAGTGCGTTTCCTACGATTACATGCATTTGAATGGGGAGCTCGCCCGAAACAAAGTATAGGTTTTCATTATGTGAATAACTTGAAAATCTTAGCTCAAACAGCTGCAAAACCTTTGTGCCCAACACAGGGATATAGAAGTCTATAAGATAAAGCCATATTTATGTGTGTCTGAGTCTTCTATCAAAAGTTACAGCTATTTATATGAAGTTGTACAAAAACGCTTTATTTCGTCAAGCCAGTGCGTTTCCTACGATTACATGCATTTGAATGGGGAGCTCGACCGAAACAAAGTATAGGTTTTCATTATGTGAATAACTTGAAAATCTTAGCTCAAACAGCTGCCAAACCTGTGTGCCCAGCACGGGGATATAGAAGTCTATAAGATAAAGCCATATTTATGTGTGTCTGAGTCTTCTATCAAAAGTTACAGCTATTTATATGAAGTTGTACAAAAACGCTTTATTTCGTCAAGCCAGTGCGTTTCCTACGATTACATGCATTTGAATGGGGAGCTCGCCCGAAACAAAGTATAGGTTTTCATTATGTGAATAACTTGAAAATCTTAGCTCAAACAGCTGCAAAACCTTTGTGCCCAACACAGGGATATAGAAGTCTATAAGATAAAGCCATATTTATGTGTGTCAGAGTCTTCTATCAAAAGTTACAGCTATTTATATGAAGTTGTACAAAAACGCTTTATTTCGTCAAGCCAGTGCGTTTCCTACGATTACATGCATTTGAATGGGGAGCTCGCCCGAAACAAAGTATAGGTTTTCATTATGTGAATAACTTGAAAATCTTAGCTCAAACAGCTGCAAAACCTTTGTGCCCAGCACGGGGATATAGAAGTCTATAAGATAAAGCCATATTTATGTGTTTCTGAGTCTTCTATCAAAAGTTACAGCTATTTATATGAAGTTGTACAAAAACGCTTTATTTCGTCAAGCCAGTGCGTTTCCTACGATTACATGCATTTGAATGGGGAGCTCGCCCGAAACAAAGTATAGGTTTTCATTATGTGAATAACTTGAAAATCTTAGCTCAAACAGCTGCAAAACCTTTGTGCCCAACACGGGGATATAGAAGTCTATAAGATAAAGCCATATTTATGTGTGTCTGAGTCTTCTATCAAAAGTTACAGCTATTTATATGAAGTTGTACAAAAACGCTTTATTTCGTCAAGCCAGTGCGTTTCCTACGATTACATGCATTTGAATGGGGAGCTCGCCCGAAACAAAGTATAGGTTTTCATTATGTGAATAACTTGAAAATCTTAGCTCAAACAGCTGCAAAACCTTTGTGCCCAACACAGGGATACAGAAGTCTATAAGATAAAGCCATATTTATGTGTGTCAGAGTCTTCTATCAAAAGTTACAGCTATTTATATGAAGTTGTACAAAAACGCTTTATTTCGTCAAGCCAGTGCGTTTCCTACGATTACATGCATTTGAATGGGGAGCTCGCCCGAAACAAAGTATAGGTTTTCATTATGTGAATAACTTGAAAATCTTAGCTCAAACAGCTGCAAAACCTTTGTGCCCAACACGGGGATATAGAAGTCTATAAGATAAAGCCATATTTATGTGTGTCTGAGTCTTCTATCAAAAGTTACAGCTATTTATATGAAGTTGTACAAAAACGCTTTATTTCGTCAAGCCAGTGCGTTTCCTACGATTACATGCATTTGAATGGGGAGCTCGCCCGAAACAAAGTATAGGTTTTCATTATGTGAATAACTTGAAAATCTTAGCTCAAACAGCTGCAAAACCTTTGTGCCCAACACAGGGATACAGAAGTCTATAAGATAAAGCCATATTTATGTGTGTCAGAGTCTTCTATCAAAAGTTACAGCTATTTATATGAAGTTGTACAAAAACGCTTTATTTCGTCAAGCCAGTGCGTTTCCTACGATTACATGCATTTGAATGGGGAGCTCGCCCGAAACAAAGTATAGGTTTTCATTATGTGAATAACTTGGAAATCTTGGCTCAAACAGCTGCAAAACCTGTGTGCCCAGCACGGGGATATAGAAGTCTATAAGATAAAGCCATATTTATGTGTGTCTGAGTCTTCTATCAAAAGTTACAGCTATTTATATGAAGTTGTACAAAAACGCTTTATTTCGTCAAGCCAGTGCGTTTCCTACGATTACATGCATTTGAATGGGGAGCTCGCCCGAAACAAAGTATAGGTTTTCATTATGTGAATAACTTGGAAATCTTAGCTCAAACAGCTGAAAAACCTTTGTGCCCAGCACGGGGATATAGAAGTCTATAAGATAAAGCCATATTTATGTGTGTCTGAGTCTTCTATCAAAAGTTACAGCTATTTATATGAAGTTGTACAAAAACGCTTTATTTCGTCAAGCCAGTGCGTTTCCTACGATTACATGCATTTGAATGGGGAGCTCGACCGAAACAAAGTATAGGTTTTCATTATGTGAATAACTTGAAAATCTTAGCTCAAACAGCTGTAAAACCTGTGTGCCCAGCACGGGGATATAGAAGTCTATAAGATAAAGCCATATTTATGTGTGTCTGAGTCTTCTATCAAAAGTTACAGCTATTTATATGAAGTTGTACAAAAACGCTTTATTTCGTCAAGCCAGTGCGTTTCCTACGATTACATGCATTTGAATGGGGAGCTCGCCCGAAACAAAGTATAGGTTTTCATTATGTGAATAACTTGAAAATCTTAGCTCAAACAGCTGCCAAACCTGTGTGCCCAGCACGGGGATATAGAAGTCTATAAGATAAAGCCATATTTATGTGTGTCTGAGTCTTCTATCAAAAGTTACAGCTATTTATATGAAGTTGTACAAAAACGCTTTATTTCGTCAAGCCAGTGCGTTTCCTACGATTACATGCATTTGAATGGGGAGCTCGACCGAAACAAAGTATAGGTTTTCATTATGTGAATAACTTGAAAATCTTAGCTCAAACAGCTGCAAAACCTGTGTGCCCAGCACGGGGATATAGAAGTCTATAAGATAAAGCCATATTTATGTGTGTCTGAGTCTTCTATCAAAAGTTACAGCTATTTATATGAAGTTGTACAAAAAACGCTTTATTTCGTCAAGCCAGTGCGTTTCCTACGATTACATGCATTTGAATGGGGAGCTCGACCGAAACAAAGTATAGGTTTTCATTATGTGAATAACTTGAAAATCTTAGCTCAAACAGCTGCAAAACCTGTGTGCCCAGCACAGGGATATAGAAGTCTATAAGATAATTTTTGAATGGGGAGCTCGACCGAAACAAAGTATAGGTTTTCATTATGTGAATAACTTGAAAATCTTAGCTCAAACAGCTGCAAAACCTGTGTGCCCAGCACAGGGATATAGAAGTCTATAAGATAAAGCCATGAACATGTGTGTCTGAGTCTTCTATCAAAAGTTACAGCTATTTAGTTGTACAAAAACGCTTTATTTCGTCAAGCCAGTGCGTTTCCTACGATTACATGCATTTGAATGGGGAGCTCGACCGAAACAAAGTATAGGTTTTCATTATGTGAATAACTTGAAAATCTTAGCTCAAACAGCTGCAAAACCTGTGTGCCCAGCACGGGGATATAGAAGTCTATAAGATAAAGCCATATTTATGTGTTTCTGAGTCTTCTATCAAAAGTTACAGCTATTTATATGAAGTTGTACAAAAACGCTTTATTTCGTCAAGCCAGTGCGTTTCCTACGATTACATGCATTTGAATGGGGAGCTCGACCGAAACAAAGTATAGGTTTTCATTATGTGAATAACTTGAAAATCTTAGCTCAAACAGCTGCAAAACCTGTGTGCCCAGCACAGGGATATAGAAGTCTATAAGATAAAGCCATGAACATGTGTGTCTGAGTCTTCTATCAAAAGTTACAGCTATTTATATGAAGTTGTACAAAAACGCTTTATTTCGTCAAGCCAGTGCGTTTCCTACGATTACATGCATTTGAATGGGGCGCTCGCCCGAAACAAAGTATAGGTTTTCATTATGTGAATAACTTGAAAATCTTAGCTCAAACAGCTGAAAAACCTTTGTGCCCAGCACGGGGATATAGAAGTCTATAAGATAAAGCCATATTTATGTGTGTCTGAGTCTTCTATCAAAAGTTACAGCTATTTATATGAAGTTGTACAAAAACTCTTTATTTCGTCAAGCCAGTGCGTTTCCTACGATTACATGCATTTGAATGGGGAGCTCGACCGAAACAAAGTATAGGTTTTCATTATGTGAATAACTTGAAAATCTTAGCTCAAACAGCTGAAAAACCTTTGTGCCCAGCACGGGGATATAGAAGTCTATAAGATAAAGCCATATTTATGTGTGTCTGAGTCTTCTATCAAAAGTTACAGCTATTTATATGAAGTTGTACAAAAACGCTTTATTTCGTCAAGCCAGTGCGTTTCCTACGATTACATGCATTTGAATGGGGAGCTCGACCGAAACAAAGTATAGGTTTTCATTATGTGAATAACTTGAAAATCTTAGCTCAAACAGCTGCAAAACCTGTGTGCCCAGCACGGGGATATAGAAGTCTATAAGATAAAGCCATATTTATGTGTTTCTGAGTCTTCTATCAAAAGTTACAGCTATTTATATGAAGTTGTACAAAAACGCTTTATTTCGTCAAGCCAGTGCGTTTCCTACGATTACATGCATTTGAATGGGGAGCTCGCCCGAAACAAAGTATAGGTTTTCATTATGTGAATAACTTGAAAATCTTGGCTCAAACAGCTGCAAAACCTGTGTGCCCAGCACGGGGATATAGAAGTCTATAAGATAAAGCCATATTTATGTGTGTCTGAGTCTTTTATCAAAAGTTACAGCTATTTATATGAAGTTGTACAAAAACGCTTTATTTCGTCAAGCCAGTGCGTTTCCTACGATTACATGCATTTGAATGGGGAGCTCGACCGAAACAAAGTATAGGTTTTCATTATGTGAATAACTTGAAAATCTTAGCTCAAACAGCTGCAAAACCTGTGTGCCCAGCACGGGGATATAGAAGTCTATAAGATAAAGCCATATTTATGTGTGTCTGAGTCTTCTATCAAAAGTTACAGCTATTTATATGAAGTTGTACAAAAACGCTTTATTTCGTCAAGCCAGTGCGTTTCCTACGATTACATGCATTTGAATGGGGAGCTCGCCCGAAACAAAGTATAGGTTTTCATTATGTGAATAACTTGGAAATCTTAGCTCAAACAGCTGAAAAACCTTTGTGCCCAGCACGGGGATATAGAAGTCTATAAGATAAAGCCATATTTATGTGTGTCTGAGTCTTCTATCAAAAGTTACAGCTATTTATATGAAGTTGTACAAAAACGCTTTATTTCGTCAAGCCAGTGCGTTTCCTACGATTACATGCATTTGAATGGGGAGCTCGCCCGAAACAAAGTATAGGTTTTCATTATGTGAATAACTTGGAAATCTTAGCTCAAACAGCTGAAAAACCTTTGTGCCCAGCACGGGGATATAGAAGTCTATAAGATAAAGCCATATTTATGTGTGTCTGAGTCTTCTATCAAAAGTTACAGCTATTTATATGAAGTTGTACAAAAACGCTTTATTTCGTCAAGCCAGTGCGTTTCCTACGATTACATGCATTTGAATGGGGAGCTCGACCGAAACAAAGTATAGGTTTTCATTATGTGAATAACTTGAAAATCTTAGCTCAAACAGCTGCAAAACCTGTGTGCCCAGCACGGGGATATAGAAGTCTATAAGATAAAGCCATATTTATGTGTTTCTGAGTCTTCTATCAAAAGTTACAGCTATTTATATGAAGTTGTACAAAAACGCTTTATTTCGTCAAGCCAGTGCGTTTCCTACGATTACATGCATTTGAATGGGGAGCTCGCCCGAAACAAAGTATAGGTTTTCATTATGTGAATAACTTGAAAATCTTGGCTCAAACAGCTGCAAAACCTGTGTGCCCAGCACGGGGATATAGAAGTCTATAAGATAAAGCCATATTTATGTGTGTCTGAGTCTTTTATCAAAAGTTACAGCTATTTATATGAAGTTGTACAAAAACGCTTTATTTCGTCAAGCCAGTGCGTTTCTTACGATTACATGCATTTGAATGGGGAGCTCGCCCGAAACAAAGTATAGGTTTTCATTATGTGAATAACTTGAAAATCTTAGCTCAAACAGCTGCAAAACCTGTGTGCCCAGCACAGGGATATAGAAGTCAATAAGATAAAGCCATGAACATGTGTGTCTGAGTCTTCTATCAAAAGTTACAGCTATTTATATGAAGTTGTACAAAAACGCTTTATTTCGTCAAGCCAGTGCGTTTCCTACGATTACATGCATTTGAATGGGGAGCTCGACCGAAACAAAGTATAGGTTTTCATTATGTGAATAACTTGAAAATCTTAGCTCAAACAGCTGCAAAACCTGTGTGCCCAGCACGGGGATATAGAAGTCTATAAGATAAAGCCATATTTATGTGTGTCTGAGTCTTCTATCAAAAGTTACAGCTATTTATATGAAGTTGTACAAAAACGCTTTATTTCGTCAAGCCAGTGCGTTTCCTACGATTACATGCATTTGAATGGGGAGCTCGCCCGAAACAAAGTATAGGTTTTCATTATGTGAATAACTTGGAAATCTTAGCTCAAACAGCTGAAAAACCTTTGTGCCCAGCACGGGGATATAGAAGTCTATAAGATAAAGCCATATTTATGTGTGTCTGAGTCTTCTATCAAAAGTTACAGCTATTTATATGAAGTTGTACAAAAACGCTTTATTTCGTCAAGCCAGTGCGTTTCCTACGATTACATGCATTTGAATGGGGAGCTCGCCCGAAACAAAGTATAGGTTTTCATTATGTGAATAACTTGGAAATCTTAGCTCAAACAGCTGAAAAACCTTTGTGCCCAGCACGGGGATATAGAAGTCTATAAGATAAAGCCATATTTATGTGTGTCTGAGTCTTCTATCAAAAGTTACAGCTATTTATATGAAGTTGTACAAAAACGCTTTATTTCGTCAAGCCAGTGCGTTTCCTACGATTACATGCATTTGAATGGGGAGCTCGACCGAAACAAAGTATAGGTTTTCATTATGTGAATAACTTGAAAATCTTAGCTCAAACAGCTGCAAAACCTGTGTGCCCAGCACGGGGATATAGAAGTCTATAAGATAAAGCCATATTTATGTGTTTCTGAGTCTTCTATCAAAAGTTACAGCTATTTATATGAAGTTGTACAAAAACGCTTTATTTCGTCAAGCCAGTGCGTTTCCTACGATTACATGCATTTGAATGGGGAGCTCGCCCGAAACAAAGTATAGGTTTTCATTATGTGAATAACTTGAAAATCTTGGCTCAAACAGCTGCAAAACCTGTGTGCCCAGCACGGGGATATAGAAGTCTATAAGATAAAGCCATATTTATGTGTGTCTGAGTCTTTTATCAAAAGTTACAGCTATTTATATGAAGTTGTACAAAAACGCTTTATTTCGTCAAGCCAGTGCGTTTCTTACGATTACATGCATTTGAATGGGGAGCTCGCCCGAAACAAAGTATAGGTTTTCATTATGTGAATAACTTGAAAATCTTAGCTCAAACAGCTGCAAAACCTGTGTGCCCAGCACAGGGATATAGAAGTCAATAAGATAAAGCCATGAACATGTGTGTCTGAGTCTTCTATCAAAAGTTACAGCTATTTATATGAAGTTGTACAAAAACGCTTTATTTCGTCAAGCCAGTGCGTTTCCTACGATTACATGCATTTGAATGGGGAGCTCGCCCGAAACAAAGTATAGGTTTTCATTATGTGAATAACTTGGAAATCTTAGCTCAAACAGCTGAAAAACCTTTGTGCCCAGCACGGGGATATAGAAGTCTATAAGATAAAGCCATATTTATGTGTGTCTGAGTCTTCTATCAAAAGTTACAGCTATTTATATGAAGTTGTACAAAAACGCTTTATTTCGTCAAGCCAGTGCGTTTCCTACGATTACATGCATTTGAATGGGGAGCTCGACCGAAACAAAGTATAGGTTTTCATTATGTGAATAACTTGAAAATCTTAGCTCAAACAGCTGCAAAACCTTTGTGCCCAACACAGGGATATAGAAGTCTATAAGATAAAGCCATATTTATGTGTGTCAGAGTCTTCTATCAAAAGTTACAGCTATTTATATGAAGTTGTACAAAAACGCTTTATTTCGTCAAGCCAGTGCGTTTCCTACGATTACATGCATTTGAATGGGGAGCTCGCCCGAAACAAAGTATAGGTTTTCATTATGTGAATAACTTGGAAATCTTAGCTCAAACAGCTGAAAAACCTTTGTGCCCAGCACGGGGATATAGAAGTCTATAAGATAAAGCCATATTTATGTGTGTCTGAGTCTTCTATCAAAAGTTACAGCTATTTATATGAAGTTGTACAAAAACGCTTTATTTCGTCAAGCCAGTGCGTTTCCTACGATTACATGCATTTGAATGGGGAGCTCGCCCGAAACAAAGTATAGGTTTTCATTATGTGAATAACTTGGAAATCTTAGCTCAAACAGCTGAAAAACCTTTGTGCCCAGCACGGGGATATAGAAGTCTATAAGATAAAGCCATATTTATGTGTGTCTGAGTCTTCTATCAAAAGTTACAGCTATTTATATGAAGTTGTACAAAAACGCTTTATTTCGTCAAGCCAGTGCGTTTCCTACGATTACATGCATTTGAATGGGGAGCTCGACCGAAACAAAGTATAGGTTTTCATTATGTGAATAACTTGAAAATCTTAGCTCAAACAGCTGCAAAACCTGTGTGCCCAGCACGGGGATATAGAAGTCTATAAGATAAAGCCATATTTATGTGTTTCTGAGTCTTCTATCAAAAGTTACAGCTATTTATATGAAGTTGTACAAAAACGCTTTATTTCGTCAAGCCAGTGCGTTTCCTACGATTACATGCATTTGAATGGGGAGCTCGCCCGAAACAAAGTATAGGTTTTCATTATGTGAATAACTTGAAAATCTTAGCTCAAACAGCTGCAAAACCTGTGTGCCCAGCACAGGGATATAGAAGTCAATAAGATAAAGCCATGAACATGTGTGTCTGAGTCTTCTATCAAAAGTTACAGCTATTTATATGAAGTTGTACAAAAACGCTTTATTTCGTCAAGCCAGTGCGTTTCCTACGATTACATGCATTTGAATGGGGAGCTCGACCGAAACAAAGTATAGGTTTTCATTATGTGAATAACTTGAAAATCTTAGCTCAAACAGCTGCAAAACCTGTGTGCCCAGCACGGGGATATAGAAGTCTATAAGATAAAGCCATATTTATGTGTTTCTGAGTCTTCTATCAAAAGTTACAGCTATTTATATGAAGTTGTACAAAAACGCTTTATTTCGTCAAGCCAGTGCGTTTCCTACGATTACATGCATTTGAAAGGGGAGCTCGCCCGAAACAAAGTATAGGTTTTCATTATGTGAATAACTTGATAATCTTAGCTCAAACAGCTGCAAAACCTTTGTGCCCAACACAGGGATATAGAAGTCTATAAGATAAAGCCATGAACATGTGTGTCTGAGTCTTCTATCAAAAGTTACAGCTATTTATATGAAGTTGTACAAAAACGCTTTATTTCGTCAAGCCAGTGCGTTTCCTACGATTACATGCATTTGAATGGGGAGCTCGCCCGAAACAAAGTATAGGTTTTCATTATGTGAATAACTTGAAAATCTTAGCTCAAACAGCTGCAAAACCTTTGTGCCCAGCACAGGGATATAGAAGTCTATAAGATAAAGCCATATTTATGTGTGTCTGAGTCTTCTATCAAAAGTTACAGCTATTTATATGAAGTTGTACAAAAACGCTTTATTTCGTCAAGCCAGTGCGTTTCCTACGATTACATGCATTTGAATGGGGAGCTCGCCCGAAACAAAGTATAGGTTTTCATTATGTGAATAACTTGAAAATCTTAGCTCAAACAGCTGCAAAACCTTTGTGCCCAACACAGGGATATAGAAGTCTATAAGATAAAGCCATATTTATGTGTGTCAGAGTCTTCTATCAAAAGTTACAGCTATTTATATGAAGTTGTACAAAAACGCTTTATTTCGTCAAGCCAGTGCGTTTCCTACGATTACATGCATTTGAATGGGGAGCTCGCCCGAAACAAAGTATAGGTTTTCATTATGTGAATAACTTGAAAATCTTAGCTCAAACAGCTGCAAAACCTGTGTGCCCAGCACAGGGATATAGAAGTCTATAAGATAAAGCCATGAACATGTGTGTCTGAGTCTTCTATCAAAAGTTACAGCTATTTATATGAAGTTGTACAAAAACGCTTTATTTCGTCAAGCCAGTGCGTTTCCTACGATTACATGCATTTGAATGGGGAGCTCGCCCGAAACAAAGTATAGGTTTTCATTATGTGAATAACTTGAAAATCTTAGCTCAAACAGCTGCAAAACCTGTGTGCCCAGCACAGGGATATAGAAGTCTATAAGATAAAGCCATGAACATGTGTGTCTGAGTCTTCTATCAAAAGTTACAGCTATTTATATGAAGTTGTACAAAAACGCTTTATTTCGTCAAGCCAGTGCGTTTCCTACGATTACATGCATTTGAATGGGGAGCTCGCCCGAAACAAAGTATAGGTTTTCATTATGTGAATAACTTGAAAATCTTAGCTCAAACAGCTGCAAAACCTTTGTGCCCAGCACGGGGATATAGAAGTCTATAAGATAAAGCCATATTTATGTGTTTCTGAGTCTTCTATCAAAAGTTACAGCTATTTATATGAAGTTGTACAAAAACGCTTTATTTCGTCAAGCCAGTGCGTTTCCTACGATTACATGCATTTGAATGGGGAGCTCGCCCGAAACAAAGTATAGGTTTTCATTATGTGAATAACTTGAAAATCTTAGCTCAAACAGCTGCAAAACCTTTGTGCCCAACACGGGGATATAGAAGTCTATAAGATAAAGCCATATTTATGTGTGTCTGAGTCTTCTATCAAAAGTTACAGCTATTTATATGAAGTTGTACAAAAACGCTTTATTTCGTCAAGCCAGTGCGTTTCCTACGATTACATGCATTTGAATGGGTGAGCTCGCCCGAAACAAAGTATAGGTTTTCATTATGTGAATAACTTGAAAATCTTAGCTCAAACAGCTGCAAAACCTTTGTGCCCAACACAGGGATATAGAAGTCTATAAGATAAAGCCATATTTATGTGTGTCAGAGTCTTCTATCAAAAGTTACAGCTATTTATATGAAGTTGTACAAAAACGCTTTATTTCGTCAAGACAGTGCGTTTCCTACGATTACATGCATTTGAATGGGGAGCTCGCCCGAAACAAAGTATAGGTTTTCATTATGTGAATAACTTGAAAAGCTTAGCTCAAACAGCTGCAAAACCTGTGTGCCCAGCACAGGGATATAGAAGTCTATAAGATAAAGCCATGAACATGTGTGTCTGAGTCTTCTATCAAAAGTAACAGCTATTTTTATGAAGTTGTACAAAAACGCTTTATTTCGTCAAGCCAGTGCGTTTCCTACGATTACATGCATTTGAATGGGGAGCTCGCCCGAAACAAAGTATAGGTTTTCATTATGTGAATAACTTGAAAATCTTGGCTCAAACAGCTGCAAAACCTTTGTGCCCAGCACAGGGATATAGAAGTCTATAAGATAAAGCCATATTTATGTGTGTCTGAGTCTTCTATCAAAAGTTACAGCTATTTATATGAAGTTGTACAAAAACGCTTTATTTCGTCAAGACAGTGCGTTTCCTACGATTACATGCATTTGAATGGGGAGCTCGCCCGAAACAAAGTATAGGTTTTCATTATGTGAATAACTTGAAAATCTTAGCTCAAACAGCTGCAAAACCTTTGTGCCCAACACAGGGATATAGAAGTCTATAAGATAAAGCCATATTTATGTGTGTCAGAGTCTTCTATCAAAAGTTACAGCTATTTATATGAAGTTGTACAAAAACGCTTTATTTCGTCAAGCCAGTGCGTTTCCTACGATTACATGCATTTGAATGGGGAGCTCGCCCGAAACAAAGTATAGGTTTTCATTATGTGAATAACTTGAAAATCTTAGCTCAAACAGCTGCAAAACCTTTGTGCCCAGCACAGGGATATAGGAGTCTATAAGATAAAGCCATGAACATGTGTGTCTGAGTCTTCTATCAAAAGTTACAGCTATTTATATGAAGTTGTACAAAAACGCTTTATTTCGTCAAGACAGTGCGTTTCCTACGATTACATGCATTTGAATGGGGAGCTCGCCCGAAACAAAGTATAGGTTTTCATTATGTGAATAACTTGAAAAGCTTAGCTCAAACAGCTGCAAAACCTGTGTGCCCAGCACAGGGATATAGAAGTCTATAAGATAAAGCCATGAACATGTGTGTCTGAGTCTTCTATCAAAAGTAACAGCTATTTTTATGAAGTTGTACAAAAACGCTTTATTTCGTCAAGCCAGTGCGTTTCCTACGATTACATGCATTTGAATGGGGAGCTCGCCCGAAACAAAGTATAGGTTTTCATTATGTGAATAACTTGAAAATCTTGGCTCAAACAGCTGCAAAACCTTTGTGCCCAGCACAGGGATATAGAAGTCTATAAGATAAAGCCATATTTATGTGTGTCTGAGTCTTCTATCAAAAGTTACAGCTATTTATATGAAGTTGTACAAAAACGCTTTATTTCGTCAAGACAGTGCGTTTCCTACGATTACATGCATTTGAATGGGGAGCTCGCCCGAAACAAAGTATAGGTTTTCATTATGTGAATAACTTGAAAATCTTAGCTCAAACAGCTGCAAAACCTTTGTGCCCAACACAGGGATATAGAAGTCTATAAGATAAAGCCATATTTATGTGTGTCAGAGTCTTCTATCAAAAGTTACAGCTATTTATATGAAGTTGTACAAAAACGCTTTATTTCGTCAAGCCAGTGCGTTTCCTACGATTACATGCATTTGAATGGGGAGCTCGCCCGAAACAAAGTATAGGTTTTCATTATGTGAATAACTTGAAAATCTTAGCTCAAACAGCTGCAAAACCTTTGTGCCCAGCACAGGGATATAGGAGTCTATAAGATAAAGCCATGAACATGTGTGTCTGAGTCTTCTATCAAAAGTTACAGCTATTTATATGAAGTTGTACAAAAACGCTTTATTTCGTCAAGCCAGTGCGTTTCCTACGATTACATGCATTTGAATGGGGAGCTCGCCCGAAACAAAGTATAGGTTTTCATTATGTGAATAACTTGAAAATCTTAGCTCAAACAGCTGCAAAACCTTTGTGCCCAGCACGGGGATATAGAAGTCTATAAGATAAAGCCATATTTATGTGTTTCTGAGTCTTCTATCAAAAGTTACAGCTATTTATATGAAGTTGTACAAAAACGCTTTATTTCGTCAAGCCAGTGCGTTTCCTACGATTACATGCATTTGAATGGGGAGCTCGCCCGAAACAAAGTATAGATTTTCATTATGTAAATAACTTGAAAATCTTAGCTCAAACAGCTGCAAAACCTTTGTGCCCAACACAGGGATATAGAAGTCTATAAGATAAAGCCATATTTATGTGTGTCAGAGTCTTCTATCAAAAGTTACAGCTATTTATATGAAGTTGTACAAAAACGCTTTATTTCGTCAAGCCAGTGCGTTTCCTACGATTACATGCATTTGAATGGGGAGCTCGCCCGAAACAAAGTATAGGTTTTCATTATGTGAATAACTTGAAAATCTTGGCTCAAACAGCTGCAAAACCTTTGTGCCCAGCACAGGGATATAGAAGTCTATAAGATAAAGCCATATTTATGTGTGTCAGAGTCTTCTATCAAAAGTTACAGCTATTTATATGAAGTTGTACAAAAACGCTTTATTTCGTCAAGACAGTGCGTTTCCTACGATTACATGCATTTGAATGGGGAGCTCGCCCGAAACAAAGTATAGGTTTTCATTATGTGAATAACTTGAAAAGCTTAGCTCAAACAGCTGCAAAACCTGTGTGCCCAGCACAGGGATATAGAAGTCTATAAGATAAAGCCATGAACATGTGTGTCTGAGTCTTCTATCAAAAGTTACAGCTATTTATATGAAGTTGTACAAAAACGCTTTATTTCGTCAAGCCAGTGCGTTTCCTACGATTACATGCATTTGAATGGGGAGCTCGCCCGAAACAAAGTATAGGTTTTCATTATGTGAATAACTTGAAAATCTTAGCTCAAACAGCTGCAAAACCTTTGTGCCCAGCACAGGGATATAGGAGTCTATAAGATATAGCCATATTTATGTGTGTCTGAGTCTTCTATCAAAAGTTACAGCTATTTATATGAAGTTGTACAAAAACGCTTTATTTCGTCAAGCCAGTGCGTTTCCTACGATTACATGCATTTGAATGGGGAGCTCGCCCGAAACAAAGTATAGGTTTTCATTATGTGAATAACTTGAAAATCTTGGCTCAAACAGCTGTAAAACCTTTGTGCCCAGCACAGGGATATAGAAGTCTATAAGATAAAGCCATATTTATGTGTGTCTGAGTCTTCTATCAAAAGTTACAGCTATTTATATGAAGTTGTACAAAAACGCTTTATTTCGTCAAGACAGTGCGTTTCCTACGATTACATGCATTTGAATGGGGAGCTCGCCCGAAACAAAGTATAGGTTTTCATTATGTGAATAACTTGAAAATCTTAGCTCAAACAGCTGCAAAACCTTTGTGCCCAACACAGGGATATAGAAGTCTATAAGATAAAGCCATATTTATGTGTGTCAGAGTCTTCTATCAAAAGTTACAGCTATTTATATGAAGTTGTACAAAAACGCTTTATTTCGTCAAGCCAGTGCGTTTCCTACGATTACATGCATTTGAATGGGGAGCTCGCCCGAAACAAAGTATAGGTTTTCATTATGTGAATAACTTGAAAATCTTAGCTCAAACAGCTGCAAAACCTTTGTGCCCAGCACAGGGATATAGGAGTCTATAAGATAAAGCCATGAACATGTGTGTCTGAGTCTTCTATCAAAAGTTACAGCTATTTATATGAAGTTGTACAAAAACGCTTTATTTCGTCAAGCCAGTGCGTTTCCTACGATTACATGCATTTGAATGGGGAGCTCGCCCGAAACAAAGTATAGGTTTTCATTATGTGAATAACTTGGAAATCTTAGCTCAAACAGCTGCAAAACCTTTGTGCCCAGCACGGGGATATAGAAGTCTATAAGATAAAGCCACATTTATGTGTTTCTGAGTCTTCTATCAAAAGTTACAGCTATTTATATGAAGTTGTACAAAAACGCTTTATTTCGTCAAGCCAGTGCGTTTCCTACGATTACATGCATTTGAATGGGGAGCTCGCCCGAAACAAAGTATAGGTTTTCATTATGTGAATAACTTGAAAATCTTAGCTCAAACAGCTTCAAAACCTTTGTGCCCAACACGGGGATATAGAAGTCTATAAGATAAAGCCATATTTATGTGTGTCTGAGTCTTCTATCAAAAGTTACAGCTATTTATATGAAGTTGTACAAAAACGCTTTATTTCGTCAAGCCAGTGCGTTTCCTACGATTACATGCATTTGAATGGGGAGCTCGCCCGAAACAAAGTATAGGTTTTCATTATGTGAATAACTTGAAAATCTTAGCTCAAACAGCTGCAAAACCTTTGTGCCCAAAACAGGGATATAGAAGTCTATAAGATAAAGCCATATTTATGTGTGTCAGAGTCTTCTATCAAAAGTTACAGCTATTTATATGAAGTTGTACAAAAACGCTTTATTTCGTCAAGCCAGTGCGTTTCCTACGATTACATGCATTTGAATGGGGAGCTCGCCCGAAACAAAGTATAGGTTTTCATTATGTGAATAACTTGAAAAGCTTAGCTCAAACAGCTGCAAAACCTGTGTGCCCAGCACAGGGATATAGAAGTCTATAAGATAAAGCCATGAACATGTGTGTCTGAGTCTTCTATCAAAAGTTACAGCTATTTATATGAAGTTGTACAAAAACGCTTTATTTCGTCAAGCCAGTGCGTTTCCTACGATTACATGCATTTGAATGGGGAGCTCGCCCGAAACAAAGTATAGGTTTTCATTATGTGAATAACTTGAAAATCTTGGCTCAAACAGCTGCAAAACCTTTGTGCCCAGCACAGGGATATAGAAGTCTATAAGATAAAGCCATATTTATGTGTGTCTGAGTCTTCTATCAAAAGTTACAGCTATTTATATGAAGTTGTACAAAAACGCTTTATTTCGTCAAGACAGTGCGTTTCCTACGATTACATGCATTTGAATGGGGAGCTCGCCCGAAACAAATTATAGGTTTTCATTATGTGAATAACTTGAAAATCTTAGCTCAAACAGCTGCAAAACCTTTGTGCCCAGCACAGGGATATAGAAGTCTATAAGATAAAGCCATATTTATGTGTGTCTGAGTCTTCTATCAAAAGTTACAGCTATTTATATGAAGTTGTACAAAAACGCTTTATTTCGTCAAGACAGTGCGTTTCCTACGATTACATGCATTTGAATGGGGAGCTCGCCCGAAACAAAGTATAGGTTTTCATTATGTGAATAACTTGAAAATCTTAGCTCAAACAGCTGCAAAACCTTTGTGCCCAACACAGGGATATAGAAGTCTATAAGATAAAGCCATATTTATGTGTGTCAGAGTCTTCTATCAAAAGTTACAGCTATTTATATGAAGTTGTACAAAAACGCTTTATTTCGTCAAGCCAGTGCGTTTCCTACGATTACATGCATTTGAATGGGGAGCTCGCCCGAAACAAAGTATAGGTTTTCATTATGTGAATAACTTGAAAAGCTTAGCTCAAACAGCTGCAAAACCTGTGTGCCCAGCACAGGGATATAGAAGTCTATAAGATAAAGCCATGAACATGTGTGTCTGAGTCTTCTATCAAAAGTTACAGCTATTTATATGAAGTTGTACAAAAACGCTTTATTTCGTCAAGCCAGTGCGTTTCCTACGATTACATGCATTTGAATGGGGAGCTCGCCCGAAACAAAGTATAGGTTTTCATTATGTGAATAACTTGAAAATCTTGGCTCAAACAGCTGCAAAACCTTTGTGCCCAGCACAGGGATATAGAAGTCTATAAGATAAAGCCATATTTATGTGTGTCTGAGTCTTCTATCAAAAGTTACAGCTATTTATATGAAGTTGTACAAAAACGCTTTATTTCGTCAAGACAGTGCGTTTCCTACGATTACATGCATTTGAATGGGGAGCTCGCCCGAAACAAATTATAGGTTTTCATTATGTGAATAACTTGAAAATCTTAGCTCAAACAGCTGCAAAACCTTTGTGCCCAGCACAGGGATATAGAAGTCTATAAGATAAAGCCATATTTATGTGTGTCTGAGTCTTCTATCAAAAGTTACAGCTATTTATATGAAGTTGTACAAAAACGCTTTATTTCGTCAAGACAGTGCGTTTCCTACGATTACATGCATTTGAATGGGGAGCTCGCCCGAAACAAAGTATAGGTTTTCATTATGTGAATAACTTGAAAATCTTAGCTCAAACAGCTGCAAAACCTTTGTGCCCAACACAGGGATATAGAAGTCTATAAGATAAAGCCATATTTATGTGTGTCAGAGTCTTCTATCAAAAGTTACAGCTATTTATATGAAGTTGTACAAAAACGCTTTATTTCGTCAAGCCAGTGCGTTTCCTACGATTACATGCATTTGAATGGGGAGCTCGCCCGAAACAAAGTATAGGTTTTCATTATGTGAATAACTTGAAAATCTTAGCTCAAACAGCTGCAAAACCTTTGTGCCCAGCACAGGGATATAGGAGTCTATAAGATAAAGCCATGAACATGTGTGTCTGAGTCTTCTATCAAAAGTTACAGCTATTTATATGAAGTTGTACAAAAACGCTTTATTTCGTCAAGCCAGTGCGTTTCCTACGATTACATGCATTTGAATGGGGAGCTCGCCCGAAACAAAGTATAGGTTTTCATTATGTGAATAACTTGAAAATCTTAGCTCAAACAGCTGCAAAACCTTTGTGCCCAACACAGGGATATAGAAGTCTATAAGATAAAGCCATATTTATGTGTGTCAGAGTCTTCTATCAAAAGTTACAGCTATTTATATGAAGTTGTACAAAAACGCTTTATTTCGTCAAGACAGTGCGTTTCCTACGATTACATGCATTTGAATGGGGAGCTCGCCCGAAACAAAGTATAGGTTTTCATTATGTGAATAACTTGAAAAGCTTAGCTCAAACAGCTGCAAAACCTGTGTGCCCAGCACAGGGATATAGAAGTCTATAAGATAAAGCCATGAACATGTGTGTCTGAGTCTTCTATCAAAAGTTACAGCTATTTATATGAAGTTGTACAAAAACGCTTTATTTCGTCAAGCCAGTGCGTTTCCTACGATTACATGCATTTGAATTGGGAGCTCGCCCGAAACAAAGTATAGGTTTTCATTATGTGAATAACTTGAAAATCTTGGCTCAAACAGCTGCAAAACCTTTGTGCCCAGCACAGGGATATAGAAGTCTATAAGATAAAGCCATATTTATGTGTGTCTGAGTCTTCTATCAAAAGTTACAGCTATTTATATGAAGTTGTACAAAAACGCTTTATTTCGTCAAGACAGTGCGTTTCCTACGATTACATGCATTTGAATGGGGAGCTCGCCCGAAACAAAGTATAGGTTTTCATTATGTGAATAACTTGAAAATCTTAGCTCAAACAGCTGCAAAACCTTTGTGCCCAGCACAGGGATATAGGAGTCTATAAGATATAGCCATATTTATGTGTGTCTGTGTCTTCTATCAAAAGTTACAGCTATTTATATGAAGTTGTACAAAAACGCTTTATTTCGTCAAGCCAGTGCGTTTCCTACGATTACATGCATTTGAATGGGGAGCTCGCCCGAAACAAAGTATAGGTTTTCATTATGTGAATAACTTGAAAATCTTAGCTCAAACAGCTGCAAAACCTGTGTGCCCAGCACAGGGATATAGAAGTCTATAAGATAAAGCCATGAACATGTGTGTCTGAGTCTTCTATCAAAAGTTACAGCTATTTATATGAAGTTGTACAAAAACGCTTTATTTCGTCAAGCCAGTGCGTTTCCTACGATTACATGCATTTGAATGGGGAGCTCGCCCGAAACAAAGTATAGGTTTTCATTATGTGAATAACTTGAAAATCTTAGCTCAAACAGCTGCAAAACCTGTGTGCCCAGCACAGGGATATAGAAGTCTATAAGATAAAGCCATGAACATGTGTGTCTGAGTCTTCTATCAAAAGTTACAGCTATTTATATGAAGTTGTACAAAAACGCTTTATTTCGTCAAGCCAGTGCGTTTCCTACGATTACATGCATTTGAATGGGGAGCTCGCCCGAAACAAAGTATAGGTTTTCATTATGTGAATAACTTGGAAATCTTAGCTCAAACAGCTGCAAAACCTTTGTGCCCAGCACGGGGATATAGAAGTCTATAAGATAAAGCCATATTTATGTGTTTCTGAGTCTTCTATCAAAAGTTACAGCTATTTATATGAAGTTGTACAAAAACGCTTTATTTCGTCAAGCCAGTGCGTTTCCTACGATTACATGCATTTGAATGGGGAGCTCGCCCGAAACAAAGTATAGGTTTTCATTATGTGAATAACTTGAAAATCTTAGCTCAAACAGCTGCAAAACCTTTGTGCCCAGCACAGGGATATAGGAGTCTATAAGATATAGCCATATTTATGTGTGTCTGAGTCTTCTATCAAAAGTTACAGCTATTTATATGAAGTTGTACAAAAACGCTTTATTTCGTCAAGCCAGTGCGTTTCCTACGATTACATGCATTTGAATGGGGAGCTCGCCCGAAACAAATTATAGGTTTTCATTATGTGAATAACTTGAAAATCTTAGCTCAAACAGCTGCAAAACCTTTGTGCCCAGCACAGGGATATAGAAGTCTATAAGATTAAGCCATGAACATGTGTGTCTGAGTCTTCTATCAAAAGTTACAGCTATTTATATGAAGTTGTACAAAAACGCTTTATTTCGTCAAGCCAGTGCGTTTCCTACGATTACATGCATTTGAATGGGGAGCTCGCCCGAAACAAAGTATAGGTTTTCATTATGTGAATAACTTGGAAATCTTAGCTCAAACAGCTGCAAAACCTGTGTGCCCAGCACAGGGATATAGAAGTCTATAAGATAAAGCCATGAACATGTGTGTCTGAGTCTTCTATCAAAAGTTACAGCTATTTATATGAAGTTGTACAAAAACGCTTTATTTCGTCAAGCCAGTGCGTTTCCTACGATTACATGCATTTGAATGGGGAGCTCGCCCGAAACAAAGTATAGGTTTTCATTATGTGAATAACTTGAAAATCTTGGCTCAAACAGCTGCAAAACCTTTGTGCCCAGCACAGGGATATAGAAGTCTATAAGATAAAGCCATATTTATGTGTGTCTGAGTCTTCTATCAAAAGTTACAGCTATTTATATGAAGTTGTACAAAAACGCTTTATTTCGTCAAGACAGTGCGTTTCCTACGATTACATGCATTTGAATGGGGAGCTCGCCCGAAACAAATTATAGGTTTTCATTATGTGAATAACTTGAAAATCTTAGCTCAAACAGCTGCAAAACCTTTGTGCCCAGCACAGGGATATAGAAGTCTATAAGATAAAGCCATATTTATGTGTGTCTGAGTCTTCTATCAAAAGTTACAGCTATTTATATGAAGTTGTACAAAAACGCTTTATTTCGTCAAGACAGTGCGTTTCCTACGATTACATGCATTTGAATGGGGAGCTCGCCCGAAACAAAGTATAGGTTTTCATTATGTGAATAACTTGAAAATCTTAGCTCAAACAGCTGCAAAACCTTTGTGCCCAACACAGGGATATAGAAGTCTATAAGATAAAGCCATATTTATGTGTGTCAGAGTCTTCTATCAAAAGTTACAGCTATTTATATGAAGTTGTACAAAAACGCTTTATTTCGTCAAGCCAGTGCGTTTCCTACGATTACATGCATTTGAATGGGGAGCTCGCCCGAAACAAAGTATAGGTTTTCATTATGTGAATAACTTGAAAAGCTTAGCTCAAACAGCTGCAAAACCTGTGTGCCCAGCACAGGGATATAGAAGTCTATAAGATAAAGCCATGAACATGTGTGTCTGAGTCTTCTATCAAAAGTTACAGCTATTTATATGAAGTTGTACAAAAACGCTTTATTTCGTCAAGCCAGTGCGTTTCCTACGATTACATGCATTTGAATGGGGAGCTCGCCCGAAACAAAGTATAGGTTTTCATTATGTGAATAACTTGAAAATCTTGGCTCAAACAGCTGCAAAACCTTTGTGCCCAGCACAGGGATATAGAAGTCTATAAGATAAAGCCATATTTATGTGTGTCTGAGTCTTCTATCAAAAGTTACAGCTATTTATATGAAGTTGTACAAAAACGCTTTATTTCGTCAAGACAGTGCGTTTCCTACGATTACATGCATTTGAATGGGGAGCTCGCCCGAAACAAATTATAGGTTTTCATTATGTGAATAACTTGAAAATCTTAGCTCAAACAGCTGCAAAACCTTTGTGCCCAGCACAGGGATATAGAAGTCTATAAGATAAAGCCATATTTATGTGTGTCTGAGTCTTCTATCAAAAGTTACAGCTATTTATATGAAGTTGTACAAAAACGCTTTATTTCGTCAAGACAGTGCGTTTCCTACGATTACATGCATTTGAATGGGGAGCTCGCCCGAAACAAAGTATAGGTTTTCATTATGTGAATAACTTGAAAATCTTAGCTCAAACAGCTGCAAAACCTTTGTGCCCAACACAGGGATATAGAAGTCTATAAGATAAAGCCATATTTATGTGTGTCAGAGTCTTCTATCAAAAGTTACAGCTATTTATATGAAGTTGTACAAAAACGCTTTATTTCGTCAAGCCAGTGCGTTTCCTACGATTACATGCATTTGAATGGGGAGCTCGCCCGAAACAAAGTATAGGTTTTCATTATGTGAATAACTTGAAAATCTTAGCTCAAACAGCTGCAAAACCTTTGTGCCCAGCACAGGGATATAGGAGTCTATAAGATAAAGCCATGAACATGTGTGTCTGAGTCTTCTATCAAAAGTTACAGCTATTTATATGAAGTTGTACAAAAACGCTTTATTTCGTCAAGCCAGTGCGTTTCCTACGATTACATGCATTTGAATGGGGAGCTCGCCCGAAACAAAGTATAGGTTTTCATTATGTGAATAACTTGAAAATCTTAGCTCAAACAGCTGCAAAACCTTTGTGCCCAACACAGGGATATAGAAGTCTATAAGATAAAGCCATATTTATGTGTGTCAGAGTCTTCTATCAAAAGTTACAGCTATTTATATGAAGTTGTACAAAAACGCTTTATTTCGTCAAGACAGTGCGTTTCCTACGATTACATGCATTTGAATGGGGAGCTCGCCCGAAACAAAGTATAGGTTTTCATTATGTGAATAACTTGAAAAGCTTAGCTCAAACAGCTGCAAAACCTGTGTGCCCAGCACAGGGATATAGAAGTCTATAAGATAAAGCCATGAACATGTGTGTCTGAGTCTTCTATCAAAAGTTACAGCTATTTATATGAAGTTGTACAAAAACGCTTTATTTCGTCAAGCCAGTGCGTTTCCTACGATTACATGCATTTGAATTGGGAGCTCGCCCGAAACAAAGTATAGGTTTTCATTATGTGAATAACTTGAAAATCTTGGCTCAAACAGCTGCAAAACCTTTGTGCCCAGCACAGGGATATAGAAGTCTATAAGATAAAGCCATATTTATGTGTGTCTGAGTCTTCTATCAAAAGTTACAGCTATTTATATGAAGTTGTACAAAAACGCTTTATTTCGTCAAGACAGTGCGTTTCCTACGATTACATGCATTTGAATGGGGAGCTCGCCCGAAACAAAGTATAGGTTTTCATTATGTGAATAACTTGAAAATCTTAGCTCAAACAGCTGCAAAACCTTTGTGCCCAGCACAGGGATATAGGAGTCTATAAGATATAGCCATATTTATGTGTGTCTGTGTCTTCTATCAAAAGTTACAGCTATTTATATGAAGTTGTACAAAAACGCTTTATTTCGTCAAGCCAGTGCGTTTCCTACGATTACATGCATTTGAATGGGGAGCTCGCCCGAAACAAAGTATAGGTTTTCATTATGTGAATAACTTGAAAATCTTAGCTCAAACAGCTGCAAAACCTGTGTGCCCAGCACAGGGATATAGAAGTCTATAAGATAAAGCCATGAACATGTGTGTCTGAGTCTTCTATCAAAAGTTACAGCTATTTATATGAAGTTGTACAAAAACGCTTTATTTCGTCAAGCCAGTGCGTTTCCTACGATTACATGCATTTGAATGGGGAGCTCGCCCGAAACAAAGTATAGGTTTTCATTATGTGAATAACTTGAAAATCTTAGCTCAAACAGCTGCAAAACCTGTGTGCCCAGCACAGGGATATAGAAGTCTATAAGATAAAGCCATGAACATGTGTGTCTGAGTCTTCTATCAAAAGTTACAGCTATTTATATGAAGTTGTACAAAAACGCTTTATTTCGTCAAGCCAGTGCGTTTCCTACGATTACATGCATTTGAATGGGGAGCTCGCCCGAAACAAAGTATAGGTTTTCATTATGTGAATAACTTGGAAATCTTAGCTCAAACAGCTGCAAAACCTTTGTGCCCAGCACGGGGATATAGAAGTCTATAAGATAAAGCCATATTTATGTGTTTCTGAGTCTTCTATCAAAAGTTACAGCTATTTATATGAAGTTGTACAAAAACGCTTTATTTCGTCAAGCCAGTGCGTTTCCTACGATTACATGCATTTGAATGGGGAGCTCGCCCGAAACAAAGTATAGGTTTTCATTATGTGAATAACTTGAAAATCTTAGCTCAAACAGCTGCAAAACCTTTGTGCCCAGCACAGGGATATAGGAGTCTATAAGATATAGCCATATTTATGTGTGTCTGAGTCTTCTATCAAAAGTTACAGCTATTTATATGAAGTTGTACAAAAACGCTTTATTTCGTCAAGCCAGTGCGTTTCCTACGATTACATGCATTTGAATGGGGAGCTCGCCCGAAACAAATTATAGGTTTTCATTATGTGAATAACTTGAAAATCTTAGCTCAAACAGCTGCAAAACCTTTGTGCCCAGCACAGGGATATAGAAGTCTATAAGATAAAGCCATGAACATGTGTGTCTGAGTCTTCTATCAAAAGTTACAGCTATTTATATGAAGTTGTACAAAAACGCTTTATTTCGTCAAGCCAGTGCGTTTCCTACGATTACATGCATTTGAATGGGGAGCTCGCCCGAAACAAAGTATAGGTTTTCATTATGTGAATAACTTGGAAATCTTAGCTCAAACAGCTGCAAAACCTGTGTGCCCAGCACAGGGATATAGAAGTCTATAAGATAAAGCCATGAACATGTGTGTCTGAGTCTTCTATCAAAAGTTACAGCTATTTATATGAAGTTGTACAAAAACGCTTTATTTCGTCAAGCCAGTGCGTTTCCTACGATTACATGCATTTGAATGGGGAGCTCGCCCGAAACAAAGTATAGGTTTTCATTATGTGAATAACTTGAAAATCTTAGCTCAAACAGCTGCAAAACCTTTGTGCCCAGCACGGGGATATAGAAGTCTATAAGATAAAGCCATATTTATGTGTTTCTGAGTCTTCTATCAAAAGTTACAGCTATTTATATGAAGTTGTACAAAAACGCTTTATTTCGTCAAGCCAGTGCGTTTCCTACGATTACATGCATTTGAATGGGGAGCTCGCCCGAAACAAAGTATAGGTTTTCATTATGTGAATAACTTGGAAATCTTAGCTCAAACAGCTGCAAAACCTTTGTGTCCAGCACGGGGATATAGAAGTCTATAAGATAAAGCCATATTTATGTGTGTCTGAGTCTTCTATCAAAAGTTACAGCTATTTATATGAAGTTGTACAAAAACGCTTTATTTCGTCAAGCCAGTGCGTTTCCTACGATTACATGCATTTGAATGGGGAGCTCGCCCGAAACAAAGTATAGGTTTTCATTATGTGAATAACTTGGAAATCTTAGCTCAAACAGCTGCAAAACCTTTGTGCCCAGCACGGGGATATAGAAGTCTATAAGATAAAGCCATATTTATGTGTTTCTGAGTCTTCTATCAAAAGTTACAGCTATTTATATGAAGTTGTACAAAAACGCTTTATTTCGTCAAGCCAGTGCGTTTCCTACGATTACATGCATTTGAATGGGGAGCTCGCCCGAAACAAAGTATAGGTTTTCATTATGTGAATAACTTGAAAATCTTAGCTCAAACAGCTGCAAAACCTGTGTGCCCAGCACAGGGATATAGAAGTCTATAAGATAAAGCCATGAACATGTGTGTCTGAGTCTTCTATCAAAAGTTACAGCTATTTATATGAAGTTGTACAAAAACGCTTTATTTCGTCAAGCCAGTGCGTTTCCTACGATTACATGCATTTGAATGGGGAGCTCGCCCGAAACAAAGTATAGGTTTTCATTATGTGAATAACTTGGAAATCTTAGCTCAAACAGCTGCAAAACCTTTGTGCCCAGCACGGGGATATAGAAGTCTATAAGATAAAGCCATATTTATGTGTTTCTGAGTCTTCTATCAAAAGTTACAGCTATTTATATGAAGTTGTACAAAAACGCTTTATTTCGTCAAGCCAGTGCGTTTCCTACGATTACATGCATTTGAATGGGGAGCTCGCCCGAAACAAAGTATAGGTTTTCATTATGTGAATAACTTGGAAATCTTAGCTCAAACAGCTGCAAAACCTTTGTGCCCAGCACGGGGATATAGAAGTCTATAAGATAAAGCCATATTTATGTGTGTCTGAGTCTTCTATCAAAAGTTACAGCTATTTATATGAAGTTGTACAAAAACGCTTTATTTCGTCAAGCCCGTGCGTTTCCTACGATTACATGCATTTGAATGGGGAGCTCGCCCGAAACAAAGTATAGGTTTTCATTATGTGAATAACTTGAAAATCTTAGCTCAAACAGCTGCAAAACCTTTGTGCCCAACACAGGGATATAGAAGTCTATAAGATAAAGCCATATTTATGTGTGTCAGAGTCTTCTATCAAAAGTTACAGCTATTTATATGAAGTTGTACAAAAACGCTTTATTTCGTCAAGACAGTGCGTTTCCTACGATTACATGCATTTGAATGGGGAGCTCGCCCGAAACAAAGTATAGGTTTTCATTATGTGAATAACTTGAAAATCTTAGCTCAAACAGCTGCAAAACCTGTGTGCCCAGCACAGGGATATAGAAGTCTATAAGATAAAGCCATGAACATGTGTGTCTGAGTCTTCTATCAAAAGTTACAGCTATTTATATGAAGTTGTACAAAAACGCTTTATTTCGTCAAGCCAGTGCGTTTCCTACGATTACATGCATTTGAATGGGGAGCTCGCCCGAAACAAAGTATAGGTTTTCATTATGTGAATAACTTGGAAATCTTAGCTCAAACAGCTGCAAAACCTTTGTGCCCAGCACAGGGATATAGAAGTCTATAAGATAAAGCCATATTTATGTGTGTCTGAGTCTTCTATCAAAAGTTACAGCTATTTATATGAAGTTGTACAAAAACGCTTTATTTCGTCAAGCCAGTGCGTTTCCTACGATTACATGCATTTGAATGGGGAGCTCGCCCGAAACAAAGTATAGGTTTTCATTATGTGAATAACTTGGAAATCTTAGCTCAAACAGCTGCAAAACCTTTGTGCCCAGCACAGGGATATAGAAGTCTATAAGATAAAGCCATATTTATGTGTGTCTGAGTCTTCTATCAAAAGTTACAGCTATTTATATGAAGTTGTACAAAAACGCTTTATTTCGTCAAGCCAGTGCGTTTCCTACGATTACATGCATTTGAATGGGGAGCTCGCCCGAAACAAAGTATAGGTTTTCATTATGTGAATAACTTGGAAATCTTAGCTCAAACAGCTGCAAAACCTGTGTGCCCAGCACAGGGATATAGAAGTCTATAAGATAAAGCCATGAACATGTGTGTCTGAGTTTTCTATCAAAAGTTACAGCTATTTATATGAAGTTGTACAAAAACGCTTTATTTCGTCAAGCCAGTGCGTTTCCTACGATTACATGCATTTGAATGGGGAGCTCGCCCGAAACAAAGTATAGGTTTTCATTATGTGAATAACTTGGAAATCTTAGCTCAAACAGCTGCAAAACCTTTGTGCCCAGCACAGGGATATAGAAGTCTATAAGATAAAGCCATATTTATGTGTGTCTGAGTCTTCTATCAAAAGTTACAGCTATTTATATGAAGTTGTACAAAAACGCTTTATTTCGTCAAGCCCGTGCGTTTCCTACGATTACATGCATTTGAATGGGGAGCTCGCCCGAAACAAAGTATAGGTTTTCATTATGTGAATAACTTGAAAATCTTAGCTCAAACAGCTGCAAAACCTTTGTGCCCAACACAGGGATATAGAAGTCTATAAGATAAAGCCATATTTATGTGTGTCAGAGTCTTCTATCAAAAGTTACAGCTATTTATATGAAGTTGTACAAAAACGCTTTATTTCGTCAAGACAGTGCGTTTCCTACGATTACATGCATTTGAATGGGGAGCTCGCCCGAAACAAAGTATAGGTTTTCATTATGTGAATAACTTGAAAATCTTAGCTCAAACAGCTGCAAAACCTGTGTGCCCAGCACAGGGATATAGAAGTCTATAAGATAAAGCCATGAACATGTGTGTCTGAGTCTTCTATCAAAAGTTACAGCTATTTATATGAAGTTGTACAAAAACGCTTTATTTCGTCAAGCCAGTGCGTTTCCTACGATTACATGCATTTGAATGGGGAGCTCGCCCGAAACAAAGTATAGGTTTTCATTATGTGAATAACTTGGAAATCTTAGCTCAAACAGCTGCAAAACCTTTGTGCCCAGCACAGGGATATAGAAGTCTATAAGATAAAGCCATATTTATGTGTGTCTGAGTCTTCTATCAAAAGTTACAGCTATTTATATGAAGTTGTACAAAAACGCTTTATTTCGTCAAGCCAGTGCGTTTCCTACGATTACATGCATTTGAATGGGGAGCTCGCCCGAAACAAAGTATAGGTTTTCATTATGTGAATAACTTGGAAATCTTAGCTCAAACAGCTGCAAAACCTGTGTGCCCAGCACAGGGATATAGAAGTCTATAAGATAAAGCCATGAACATGTGTGTCTGAGTTTTCTATCAAAAGTTACAGCTATTTATATGAAGTTGTACAAAAACGCTTTATTTCGTCAAGCCAGTGCGTTTCCTACGATTACATGCATTTGAATGGGGAGCTCGCCCGAAACAAAGTATAGGTTTTCATTATGTGAATAACTTGAAAATCTTAGCTCAAACAGCTGCAAAACCTTTGTGCCCAGCACGGGGATATAGAAGTCTATAAGATAAAGCCATATTTATGTGTTTCTGAGTCTTCTATCAAAAGTTACAGCTATTTATATGAAGTTGTACAAAAACGCTTTATTTCGTCAAGCCAGTGCGTTTCCTACGATTACATGCATTTGAATGGGGAGCTCGCCCGAAACAAAGTATAGGTTTTCATTATGTGAATAACTTGGAAATCTTAGCTCAAACAGCTGCAAAACCTTTGTGCCCAGCACGGGGATATAGAAGTCTATAAGATAAAGCCATATTTATGTGTGTCTGAGTCTTCTATCAAAAGTTACAGCTATTTATATGAAGTTGTACAAAAACGCTTTATTTCGTCAAGCCAGTGCGTTTCCTACGATTACATGCATTTGAATGGGGAGCTCGCCCGAAACAAAGTATAGGTTTTCATTATGTGAATAACTTGAAAATCTTAGCTCAAACAGCTGCAAAACCTTTGTGCCCAGCACGGGGATATAGAAGTCTATAAGATAAAGCCATATTTATGTGTGTCTGAGTCTTCTATCAAAAGTTACAGTTATTTATATGAAGTTGTACAAAAACGCTTTATTTCGTCAAGCCAGTGCGTTTCCTACGATTACATGCATTTGAATGGGGAGCTCGCCCGAAACAAAGTATAGGTTTTCATTATGTGAATAACTTGAAAATCTTAGCTCAAACAGCTGCAAAACCTTTGTGCCCAACACAGGGATATAGAAGTCTATAAGATAAAGCCATATTTATGTGTGTCAGAGTCTTCTATCAAAAGTTACAGCTATTTATATGAAGTTGTACAAAAACGCTTTATTTCGTCAAGCCAGTGCGTTTCCTACGATTACATGCATTTGAATGGGGAGCTCGCCCGAAACAAAGTATAGGTTTTCATTATGTGAATAACTTGAAAATCTTAGCTCAAACAGCTGCAAAACCTGTGTGCCCAGCACAGGGATATAGGAGTCTATAAGATATAGCCATATTTATGTGTGTCTGAGTCTTCTATCAAAAGTTACAGCTATTTATATGAAGTTGTACAAAAACGCTTTATTTCGTCAAGCCAGTGCGTTTCCTACGATTACATGCATTTGAATGGGGAGCTCGCCCGAAACAAAGTATAGGTTTTCATTATGTGAATAACTTGAAAATCTTAGCTCAAACAGCTGCAAAACCTGTGTGCCCAGCACAGGGATATAGAAGTCTATATGATAAAGCCATATTTATGTGTTTCTGAGTCTTCTATCAAAAGTTACAGCTATTTATATGAAGTTGTACAAAAACGCTTTATTTCGTCAAGCCAGTGCGTTTCCTACGATTACATGCATTTGAATGGGGAGCTCGCCCGAAACAAAGTATAGGTTTTCATTATGTGAATAACTTGGAAATCTTAGCTCAAACAGCTGCAAAACCTTTGTGCCCAGCACGGGGATATAGAAGTCTATAAGATAAAGCCATATTTATGTGTGTCTGAGTCTTCTATCAAAAGTTACAGCTATTTATATGAAGTTGTACAAAAACGCTTTATTTCGTCAAGCCAGTGCGTTTCCTACGATTACATGCATTTGAATGGGGAGCTCGCCCGAAACAAAGTATAGGTTTTCATTATGTGAATAACTTGAAAATCTTAGCTCAAACAGCTGCAAAACCTTTGTGCCCAGCACGGGGATATAGAAGTCTATAAGATAAAGCCATATTTATGTGTGTCTGAGTCTTCTATCAAAAGTTACAGCTATTTATATGAAGTTGTACAAAAACGCTTTATTTCGTCAAGCCAGTGCGTTTCCTACGATTACATGCATTTGAATGGGGAGCTCGCCCGAAACAAAGTATAGGTTTTCATTATGTGAATAACTTGAAAATCTTAGCTCAAAGAGCTGCAAAACCTTTGTGCCCAACACAGAGATATAGAAGTCTATAAGATAAAGCCATATTTATGTGTGTCTGAGTCTTCTATCAAAAGTTACAGCTATTTATATGAAGTTGTACAAAAACGCTTTATTTCGTCAAGCCAGTGCGTTTCCTACGATTACATGCATTTGAATGGGGAGCTCGCCCGAAACAAAGTATAGGTTTTCATTATGTGAATAACTTGAAAATCTTAGCTCAAACAGCTGCAAAACCTGTGTGCCCAGCACAGGGATATAGAAGTCTATAAGATAAAGCCATGAACATGTGTTTCTGAGTCTTCTATCAAAAGTTACAGCTATTTATATGAAGTTGTACAAAAACGCTTTATTTCGTCAAGCCAGTGCGTTTCCTACGATTACATGCATTTGAATGGGGAGCTCGCCCGAAACAAAGTATAGGTTTTCATTATGTGAATAACTTGAAAATCTTAGCTCAAACAGCTGCAAAACCTGTGTGCCCAGCACAGGGATATAGAAGTCTATAAGATAAAGCCATGAACATGTGTGTCTGAGTCTTCCATCAAAAGTTACAGCTATTTATATGAAGTTGTACAAAAACGCTTTATTTCGTCAAGCCAGTGCGTTTCCTACGATTACATGCATTTGAATGGGGAGCTCGCCCGAAACAAAGTATAGGTTTTCATTATGTGAATAACTTGGAAATCTTAGCTCAAACAGCTGCAAAACCTTTGTGCCCAGCACGGGGATATAGAAGTCTATAAGATAAAGCCATATTTATGTGTTTCTGAGTCTTCTATCAAAAGTTACAGCTATTTATATGAAGTTGTACAAAAACGCTTTATTTCGTCAAGCCAGTGCGTTTCCTACGATTACATGCATTTGAATGGGGAGCTCGCCCGAAACAAAGTATAGGTTTTCATTATGTGAATAACTTTGAAATCTTAGCTCAAACAGCTGCAAAACCTTTGTGCCCAGCACGGGGATATAGAAGTCTATAAGATAAAGCCATATTTATGTGTGTCTGAGTCTTCTATCAAAAGTTACAGCTATTTATATGAAGTTGTACAAAAACGCTTTATTTCGTCAAGCCAGTGCGTTTCCTACGATTACATGCATTTGAATGGGGAGCTCGCCCGAAACAAAGTATAGGTTTTCATTATGTGAATAACTTGAAAATCTTAGCTCAAACAGCTGCAAAACCTTTGTGCCCAACACAGGGATATAGAAGTCTATAAGATAAAGCCATATTTATGTGTGTCAGAGTCTTCTATCAAAAGTTACAGCTATTTATATGAAGTTGTACAAAAACGCTTTATTTCGTCAAGCCAGTGCGTTTCCTACGATTACATGCATTTGAATGGGGAGCTCGCCCGAAACAAAGTATAGGTTTTCATTATGTGAATAACTTGAAAATCTTAGCTCAAACAGCTGCAAAACCTTTGTGCCCAGCACAGGGATATAGGAGTCTATAAGATATAGCCATATTTATGTGTGTCTGAGTCTTCTATCAAAAGTTACAGCTATTTATATGAAGTTGTACAAAAACGCTTTATTTCGTCAAGCCAGTGCGTTTCCTACGATTACATGCATTTGAATGGGGAGCTCGCCCGAAACAAAGTATAGGTTTTCATTATGTGAATAACTTTAAAATCTTAGCTCAAACAGCTGCAAAACCTGTGTGCCCAGCACAGGGATATAGAAGTCTATAAGATAAAGCCATATTTATGTGTTTCTGAGTCTTCTATCAAAAGTTACAGCTATTTATATGAAGTTGTACAAAAACGCTTTATTTCGTCAAGCCAGTGCGTTTCCTACGATTACATGCATTTGAATGGGGAGCTCGCCCGAAACAAAGTATAGGTTTTCATTATGTGAATAACTTGAAAATCTTAGCTCAAACAGCTGCAAAACCTTTGTGCCCAGCACAGGGATATAGGAGTCTATAAGATATAGCCATATTTATGTGTGTCTGAGTCTTCTATCAAAAGTTACAGCTATTTATATGAAGTTGTACAAAAACGCTTTATTTCGTCAAGCCAGTGCGTTTCCTACGATTACATGCATTTGAATGGGGAGCTCGCCCGAAACAAAGTATAGGTTTTCATTATGTGAATAACTTTAAAATCTTAGCTCAAACAGCTGCAAAACCTGTGTGCCCAGCACAGGGATATAGAAGTCTATAAGATAAAGCCATATTTATGTGTTTCTGAGTCTTCTATCAAAAGTTACAGCTATTTATATGAAGTTGTACAAAAACGCTTTATTTCGTCAAGCCAGTGCGTTTCCTACGATTACATCCATTTGAATGGGGAGTTCGCCCGAAACAAAGTATAGGTTTTCATTATGTGAATAACGTGGAAATCTTAGCTCAAACAGCTGCAAAACCTTTGTGCCCAGCACGGGGATATAGAAGTCTATAAGATAAAGCCATATTTATGTGTTTCTGAGTCTTCTATCAAAAGTTACAGCTATTTATATGAAGTTGTACAAAAACGCTTTATTTCGTCAAGCCAGTGCGTTTCCTACGATTACATGCATTTGAATGGGGAGCTCGCCCGAAACAAAGTATAGGTTTTCATTATGTGAATAACTTGGAAATCTTAGCTCAAACAGCTGCAAAACCTTTGTGCCCAGCACGGGGATATAGAAGTCTATAAGATAAAGCCATATTTATGTGTGTCTGAGTCTTCTATCAAAAGTTACAGCTATTTATATGAAGTTGTACAAAAACGCTTTATTTCGTCAAGCCAGTGCGTTTCCTACGATTACATGCATTTGAATGGGGAGCTCGCCCGAAACAAAGTATAGGTTTTCATTATGTGAATAACTTGAAAATCTTAGCTCAAACAGCTGCAAAACCTTTGTGCCCAGCACGGGGATATAGAAGTCTATAAGATAAAGCCATATTTATGTGTGTCTGAGTCTTCTATCAAAAGTTACAGTTATTTATATGAAGTTGTACAAAAACGCTTTATTTCGTCAAGCCAGTGCGTTTCCTACGATTACATGCATTTGAATGGGGAGCTCGCCCGAAACAAAGTATAGGTTTTCATTATGTGAATAACTTGAAAATCTTAGCTCAAACAGCTGCAAAACCTTTGTGCCCAGCACAGGGATATAGGAGTCTATAAGATATAGCCATATTTATGTGTGTCTGAGTCTTCTATCAAAAGTTACAGCTATTTATATGAAGTTGTACAAAAACGCTTTATTTCGTCAAGCCAGTGCGTTTCCTACGATTACATGCATTTGAATGGGGAGCTCGCCCGAAACAAAGTATAGGTTTTCATTATGTGAATAACTTTAAAATCTTAGCTCAAACAGCTGCAAAACCTGTGTGCCCAGCACAGGGATATAGAAGTCTATAAGATAAAGCCATATTTATGTGTTTCTGAGTCTTCTATCAAAAGTTACAGCTATTTATATGAAGTTGTACAAAAACGCTTTATTTCGTCAAGCCAGTGCGTTTCCTACGATTACATGCATTTGAATGGGGAGTTCGCCCGAAACAAAGTATAGGTTTTCATTATGTGAATAACTTGGAAATCTTAGCTCAAACAGCTGCAAAACCTTTGTGCCCAGCACGGGGATATAGAAGTCTATAAGATAAAGCCATATTTATGTGTTTCTGAGTCTTCTATCAAAAGTTACAGCTATTTATATGAAGTTGTACAAAAACGCTTTATTTCGTCAAGCCAGTGCGTTTCCTACGATTACATGCATTTGAATGGGGAGCTCGCCCGAAACAAAGTATAGGTTTTCATTATGTGAATAACTTGGAAATCTTAGCTCAAACAGCTGCAAAACCTTTGTGCCCAGCACGGGGATATAGAAGTCTATAAGATAAAGCCATATTTATGTGTGTCTGAGTCTTCTATCAAAAGTTACAGCTATTTATATGAAGTTGTACAAAAACGCTTTATTTCGTCAAGCCAGTGCGTTTCCTACGATTACATGCATTTGAATGGGGAGCTCGCCCGAAACAAAGTATAGGTTTTCATTATGTGAATAACTTGAAAATCTTAGCTCAAACAGCTGCAAAACCTTTGTGCCCAGCACGGGGATATAGAAGTCTATAAGATAAAGCCATATTTATGTGTGTCTGAGTCTTCTATCAAAAGTTACAGTTATTTATATGAAGTTGTACAAAAACGCTTTATTTCGTCAAGCCAGTGCGTTTCCTACGATTACATGCATTTGAATGGGGAGTTCGCCCGAAACAAAGTATAGGTTTTCATTATGTGAATAACTTGAAAATCTTAGCTCAAACAGCTGCAAAACCTTTGTGCCCAACACAGGGATATAGAAGACTATAAGATAAAGCCATATTTATGTGTGTCAGAGTCTTCTATCAAAAGTTACAGCTATTTATATGAAGTTGTACAAAAACGCTTTATTTCGTCAAGCCAGTGCGTTTCCTACGATTACATGCATTTGAATGGGGAGCTCGCCCGAAACAAAGTATAGGTTTTCATTATGTGAATAACTTGAAAATCTTAGCTCAAACAGCTGCAAAACCTGTGTGCCCAGCACAGGGATATAGAAGTCTATAAGATAAAGCCATATTTATGTGTTTCTGAGTCTTCTATCAAAAGTTACAGCTATTTATATGAAGTTGTACAAAAACGCTTTATTTCGTCAAGCCAGTGCGTTTCCTACGATTACATGCATTTGAATGGGGAGCTCGCCCGAAACAAAGTATAGGTTTTCATTATGTGAATAACTTGGAAATCTTAGCTCAAACAGCTGCAAAACCTTTGTGCCCAGCACGGGGATATAGAAGTCTATAAGATAAAGCCATATTTATGTGTGTCTGAGTCTTCTATCAAAAGTTACAGCTATTTATATGAAGTTGTACAAAAACGCTTTATTTCGTCAAGCCAGTGCGTTTCCTACGATTACATGCATTTGAATGGGGAGCTCGCCCGAAACAAAGTATAGGTTTTCATTATGTGAATAACTTGAAAATCTTAGCTCAAACAGCTGCAAAACCTTTGTGCCCAGCACAGGGATATAGAAGTCTATAAGATAAAGCCATATTTATGTGTGTCTGAGTCTTCTATCAAAAGTTACAGTTATTTATATGAAGTTGTACAAAAACGCTTTATTTCGTCAAGCCAGTGCGTTTCCTACGATTACATGCATTTGAATGGGGAGCTCGCCCGAAACAAAGTATAGGTTTTCATTATGTGAATAACTTGGAAATCTTAGCTCAAACAGCTGCAAAACCTGTGTGCCCAGCACAGGGATATAGAAGTCTATAAGATAAAGCCATGAACATGTGTGTCTGAGTTTTCTATCAAAAGTTACAGCTATTTATATGAAGTTGTACAAAAACGCTTTATTTCGTCAAGCCAGTGCGTTTCCTACGATTACATGCATTTGAATGGGGAGCTCGCCCGAAACAAAGTATAGGTTTTCATTATGTGAATAACTTGAAAATCTTAGCTCAAACAGCTGCAAAACCTTTGTGCCCAGCACAGGGATATAGAAGTCTATAAGATAAAGCCATATTTATGTGTGTCTGAGTCTTCTATCAAAAGTTACAGCTATTTATATGAAGTTGTACAAAAACGCTTTATTTCGTCAAGCCAGTGCGTTTCCTACGATTACATGCATTTGAATGGGGAGCTCGCCCGAAACAAAGTATAGGTTTTCATTATGTGAATAACTTGAAAATCTTAGCTCAAACAGCTGCAAAACCTTTGTGCCCAGCACGGGGATATAGAAGTCTATAAGATAAAGCCATATTTATGTGTTTCTGAGTCTTCTATCAAAAGTTACAGCTATTTATATGAAGTTGTACAAAAACGCTTTATTTCGTCAAGCCAGTGCGTTTCCTACGATTACATGCATTTGAATGGGGAGCTCGCCCGAAACAAAGTATAGGTTTTCATTATGTGAATAACTTGAAAATCTTAGCTCAAACAGCTGCAAAACCTTTGTGCCCAGCACGGGGATATAGAAGTCTATAAGATAAAGCCATATTTATGTGTTTCTGAGTCTTCTATCAAAAGTTACAGCTATTTATATGAAGTTGTACAAAAACGCTTTATTTCGTCAAGCCAGTGCGTTTCCTACGATTACATGCATTTGAATGGGGAGCTCGCCCGAAACAAAGTATAGGTTTTCATTATGTGAATAACTTGAAAATCTTAGCTCAAACAGCTGCAAAACCTGTGTGCCCAGCACAGGGATATAGAAGTCTATAAGATAAAGCCATGAACATGTGTGTCTGAGTCTTCCATCAAAAGTTACAGCTATTTATATGAAGTTGTACAAAAACGCTTTATTTCGTCAAGCCAGTGCGTTTCCTACGATTACATGCATTTGAATGGGGAGCTCGCCCGAAACAAAGTATAGGTTTTCATTATGTGAATAACTTGAAAATCTTAGCTCAAACAGCTGCAAAACCTTTGTGCCCAGCACAGGGATATAGAAGTCTATAAGATAAAGCCATATTTATGTGTGTCTGAGTCTTCTATCAAAAGTTACAGCTATTTATATGAAGTTGTACAAAAACGCTTTATTTCGTCAAGCCAGTGCGTTTCCTACGATTACATGCATTTGAATGGGGAGCTCGCCCGAAACAAAGTATAGGTTTTCATTATGTGAATAACTTGAAAATCTTAGCTCAAACAGCTGCAAAACCTTTGTGCCCAGCACGGGGATATAGAAGTCTATAAGATAAAGCCATATTTATGTGTTTCTGAGTCTTCTATCAAAAGTTACAGCTATTTATATGAAGTTGTACAAAAACGCTTTATTTCGTCAAGCCAGTGCGTTTCCTACGATTACATGCATTTGAATGGGGAGCTCGCCCGAAACAAAGTATAGGTTTTCATTATGTGAATAACTTGAAAATCTTAGCTCAAACAGCTGCAAAACCTTTGTGCCCAGCACGGGGATATAGAAGTCTATAAGATAAAGCCATATTTATGTGTTTCTGAGTCTTCTATCAAAAGTTACAGCTATTTATATGAAGTTGTACAAAAACGCTTTATTTCGTCAAGCCAGTGCGTTTCCTACGATTACATGCATTTGAATGGGGAGCTCGCCCGAAACAAAGTATAGGTTTTCATTATGTGAATAACTTGAAAATCTTAGCTCAAACAGCTGCAAAACGCTTTATTTCGTCAAGCCAGTGCGTTTCCTACGATTACATGCATTTGAATGGGGAGCTCGCCCGAAACAAAGTATAGGTTTTCATTATGTGAATAACTTGAAAATCTTAGCTCAAACAGCTGCAAAACCTTTGTGCCCAGCACGGGGATATAGAAGTCTATAAGATAAAGCCATATTTATGTGTGTCTGAGTCTTCTATCAAAAGTTACAGTTATTTATATGAAGTTGTACAAAAACGCTTTATTTCGTCAAGCCAGTGCGTTTCCTACGATTACATGCATTTTGAATGGGGAGCTCGCCCGAAACAAAGTATAGGTTTTCATTATGTGAATAACTTGGAAATCTTAGCTCAAACAGCTGCAAAACCTTTGTGCCCAGCACGGGGATATAGAAGTCTATAAGATAAAGCCATATTTATGTGTGTCTGAGTCTTCTATCAAAAGTTACAGCTATTTATATGAAGTTGTACAAAAACGCTTTATTTCGTCAAGCCAGTGCGTTTCCTACGATTACATGCATTTGAATGGGGAGCTCGCCCGAAACAAAGTATAGGTTTTCATTATGTGAATAACTTGAAAATCTTAGCTCAAAGAGCTGCAAAACCTTTGTGCCCAACACAGAGATATAGAAGTCTATAAGATAAAGCCATATTTATGTGTGTCTGAGTCTTCTATCAAAAGTTACAGCTATTTATATGAAGTTGTACAAAAACGCTTTATTTCGTCAAGCCAGTGCGTTTCCTACGATTACATGCATTTGAATGGGGAGCTCGCCCGAAACAAAGTATAGGTTTTCATTATGTGAATAACTTGGAAATCTTAGCTCAAACAGCTGCAAAACCTGTGTGCCCAGCACAGGGATATAGAAGTCTATAAGATAAAGCCATGAACATGTGTGTCTGAGTTTTCTATCAAAAGTTACAGCTATTTATATGAAGTTGTACAAAAACGCTTTATTTCGTCAAGCCAGTGCGTTTCCTACGATTACATGCATTTGAATGGGGAGCTCGCCCGAAACAAAGTATAGGTTTTCATTATGTGAATAACTTGAAAATCTTAGCTCAAACAGCTGCAAAACCTTTGTGCCCAGCACGGGGATATAGAAGTCTATAAGATAAAGCCATATTTATGTGTTTCTGAGTCTTCTATCAAAAGTTACAGCTATTTATATGAAGTTGTACAAAAACGCTTTATTTCAGCCAGTGCGTTTCCTACGATTACATGCATTTGAATTGGGAGCTCGCCCGAAACAAAGTATAGGTTTTCATTATGTGAATAACTTGAAAATCTTAGCTCAAACAGCTGCAAAACCTGTGTGCCCAGCACAGGGATATAGAAGTCTATAAGATAAAGCCATGAACATGTGTGTCTGAGTCTTCCATCAAAAGTTACAGCTATTTATATGAAGTTGTACAAAAACGCTTTATTTCGTCAAGCCAGTGCGTTTCCTACGATTACATGCATTTGAATGGGGAGCTCGCCCGAAACAAAGTATAGGTTTTCATTATGTGAATAACTTGGAAATCTTAGCTCAAACAGTGCAAAACCTTTGTGCCCAGCACGGGGATATAGAAGTCTATAAGATAAAGCCATATTTATGTGTTTCTGAGTCTTCTATCAAAAGTTACAGCTATTTATATGAAGTTGTACAAAAACGCTTTATTTCGTCAAGCCAGTGCGTTTCCTACGATTACATGCATTTGAATGGGGAGCTCGCCCGAAACAAAGTATAGGTTTTCATTATGTGAATAACTTGAAAATCTTAGCTCAAACAGCTGCAAAACCTTTGTGCCCAGCACGGGGATATAGAAGTCTATAAGATAAAGCCATATTTATGTGTTTCTGAGTCTTCTATCAAAAGTTACAGCTATTTATATGAAGTTGTACAAAAACGCTTTATTTCGTCAAGCCAGTGCGTTTCTTACGATTACATGCATTTGAATGGGGAGCTCGCCCGAAACAAAGTATAGGTTTTCATTATGTGAATAACTTGAAAATCTTAGCTCAAACAGCTGCAAACCTTTGTGCCCAACACAGGGATATAGAAGTCTATAAGATAAAGCCATATTTATGTGTGTCAGAGTCTTCTATCAAAAGTTACAGCTATTTATATGAAGTTGTACAAAACGCTTTATTTCGTCAAGCCAGTGCGTTTCCTACGATTACATGCATTTTGAATGGGGAGCTCGCCCGAAACAAAGTATAGGTTTTCATTATGTGAATAACTTGAAAATCTTAGCTCAAACAGCTGCAAAACCTTTGTGCCCAACACAGGGATATAGAAGTCTATAAGATAAAGCCATATTTATGTGTGTCAGAGTCTTCTATCAAAAGTTACAGCCTATTTATATGAAGTTGTACAAAAACGCTTTATTTCGTCAAGCCAGTGCGTTTCCTACGATTACATGCATTTGAATGGGGAGCTCGCCCGAAACAAAGTATAGGTTTTCATTATGTGAATAACTTGAAAATCTTAGCTCAAACAGCTGCAAAACCTGTGTGCCCAGCACAGGGATATAGAAGTCTATAAGATAAAGCCATGAACATGTGTGTCTGAGTCTTCCATCAAAAGTTACAGCTATTTATATGAAGTTGTACAAAAACGCTTTATTTCGTCAAGCCAGTGCGTTTCCTACGATTACATGCATTTGAATGGGGAGCTCGCCCGAAACAAAGTATAGGTTTTCATTATGTGAATAACTTGGAAATCTTAGCTCAAACAGCTGCAAAACCTTTGTGCCCAGCACGGGGATATAGAAGTCTATAAGATAAAGCCCATATTTATGTGTTTCTGAGTCTTCTATCAAAGTTACAGCTATTATATGAAGTTGTACAAAAACGCTTTATTTCGTCAAGCCAGTGCGTTTCCTACGATTACATGCATTTGAATGGGGAGCTCGCCCGAAACAAAGTATAGGTTTTCATTATGTGAATAACTTGAAAATCTTAGCTCAAACAGCTGCAAAACCTTTGTGCCCAGCACGGGGATATAGAAGTCTATAAGATAAAGCCATATTTATGTGTTTCTGAGTCTTCTATCAAAAGTTACAGCTATTTATATGAAGTGTGTACAAAAACGCTTTATTTCGTCAAGCCAGTGCGTTTCTTACGATTACATGCATTTGAATGGGGAGCTCGCCCGAAACAAAGTATAGGTTTTCATTATGTGAATAACTTGAAAATCTTAGCTCAAACAGCTGCAAAACCTTTGTGCCCAACACAGGGATATAGAAGTCTATAAGATAAAGCCATATTTATGTGTGTCTGAGTCTTCTATCAAAAGTTACAGCTATTTATATGAAGTTGCACAAAACGCTTTATTTCGTCAAGCCAGTGCGTTTCCTACGATTACATGCATTTGAATGGGGAGCTCGCCCGAAACAAAGTATAGGTTTTCATTATGTGAATAACTTGAAAATCTTAGCTCAAACAGCTGCAAAACCTGTGTGCCCAGCACAGGGATATAGAAGTCTATAAGATAAAGCCATGAACATGTGTGTCTGAGTCTTCTATCAAAAGTTACAGCTATTTATATGAAGTTGTACAAAAACGCTTTATTTCGTCAAGCCAGTGCGTTTCCTACGATTACATGCATTTGAATGGGGAGCTCGCCCGAAACAAAGTATAGGTTTTCATTATGTGAATAACTTGAAAATCTTAGCTCAAACAGCTGCAAAACCTGTGTGCCCAGCACAGGGATATAGAAGTCTATAAGATAAAGCCATGAACATGTGTGTCTGAGTCTTCTATCAAAAGTTACAGCTATTTATATGAAGTTGTACAAAAACGCTTTATTTCGTCAAGCCAGTGCGTTTCCTACGATTACATGCATTTGAATGGGGAGCTCGCCCGAAACAAAGTATAGGTTTTCATTATGTGAATAACTTGGAAATCTTAGCTCAAACAGCTGCAAAACCTTTGTGCCCAGCACGGGGATATAGAAGTCTATAAGATAAAGCCATATTTATGTGTTTCTGAGTCTTCTATCAAAAGTTACAGCTATTTATATGAAGCTGTACAAAAACGCTTTATTTCGTCAAGCCAGTGCGTTTCCTACGATTACATGCATTTGAATGGGGAGCTCGCCCGAAACAAAGTATAGGTTTTCATTATGTGAATAACTTGAAAATCTTAGCTCAAACAGCTGCAAAACCTTTGTGCCCAGCACGGGGATATAGAAGTCTATAAGATAAAGCCATATTTATGTGTTTCTGAGTCTTCTATCAAAAGTTACAGCTATTTATATGAAGTTGTACAAAAACGCTTTATTTCGTCAAGCCAGTGCGTTTCCTACGATTACATGCATTTGAATGGGGAGCTCGCCCGAAACAAAGTATAGGTTTTCATTATGTGAATAACTTGAAAATCTTAGCTCAAACAGCTGCAAAATCTTTGTGCCCAACACGGGGATATAGAAGTCTATAAGATAAAGCCCTATTTATTTGTGTCTGAGTCTTCTATCAAAAGTTACAGCTATTTATATGAAGTTGTACAAAAACGCTTTATTTCGTCAAGCCAGTGCGTTTCCTACGATTACATGCATTTGAATGGGGAGCTCGCCCGAAACAAAGTATAGGTTTTCATTATGTGAATAACTTGAAAATCTTAGCTCAAACAGCTGCAAAACCTGTGTGCCCAGCACAGGGATATAGAAGTCTATAAGATAAAGCCATGAACATGTGTGTCTGAGTCTTCTATCAAAAGTTACAGCTATTTATATGAAGTTGTACAAAAACGCTTTATTTCGTCAAGCCAGTGCGTTTCCTACGATTACATGCATTTGAATGGGGAGCTCGCCCGAAACAAAGTATAGGTTTTCATTATGTGAATAACTTGAAAATCTTAGCTCAAACAGCTGCAAAACCTGTGTGCCCAGCACAGGGATATAGAAGTCTATAAGATAAAGCCATGAACATGTGTGTCTGAGTCTTCTATCAAAAGTTACAGCTATTTATATGAAGTTGTACAAAAACGCTTTATTCGTCAAGCCAGTGCGTTCCTACGATTACATGCATTTGAATGGGGAGCTCGCCCGAAACCAAAGTATAGGTTTTCATTATGTGAATAACTTGAAAATCTTAGCTCAAACAGCTGCAAAACCTGTGTGCCCAGCACAGGGATATAGAAGTCTATAAGATAAAGCCATGAACATGTGTGTCTGAGTCTTCTATCAAAAGTTACAGCTATTTATATGAAGTTGTACAAAAACGCTTTATTTCGTCAAGCCAGTGCGTTTCCTACGATTACATGCATTTGAATGGGGAGCTCGCCGAAACAAAGTATAGGTTTTCATTATGTGAATAACTTGAAAATCTTAGCTCAAACAGCTGCAAAACCTGTGTGCCCAGCACAGGATATAGAAGTCTATAAGATAAAGCCAATGAACATGTGTGTCTGAGTCTTCTATCAAAAGTTACAGCTATTTATATGAAGTTGTACAAAAACGCTTTATTTCGTCAAGCCAGTGCGTTTCCTACGATTACATGCATTTGAATGGGGAGCTCGCCCGAAACAAAGTATAGGTTTTCATTATGTGAATAACTTGAAAATCTTAGCTCAAACAGCTGCAAAACCTGTGTGCCCAGCACAGGATATAGGAGTCTATAAGATAAAGCCATGAACATGTGTTGTCTGAGGTCTTCTATCAAAAGTTACAGCTATTTATATGAAGTTGTACAAAAACGCTTTATTTCGTCAAGCCAGTGCGTTTCCTACGATTACATGCATTTGAATGGGGAGCTCGCCCGAAACAAAGTATAGGTTTTCATTATGTGAATAACTTGAAAATCTTAGCTCAAACAGCTGCAAAACCTGTGTGCCCAGCACAGGGATATAGAGTCTATAAGATAAAGCCATGAACATGTGTGTCTGAGTCTTCTATCAAAAGTTACAGCTATTTATATGAAGTTGTACAAAAACGCTTTATTTCGTCAAGCCAGTGCGTTTCCTACGATTACATGCATTTGAATGGGGAGCTCGCCCCGAAACAAAGTATAGGTTTCATTATGTGAATAACTTGAAAATCTTAGCTCAAACAGCTGCAAAACCTTTGTGCCCAGCACAGGGATATAGGAGTCTATAAGATAAAGCCATATTATGTGTGTCTGAGTCTTCTATCAAAAGTTACAGCTATTTATATGAAGTTGTACAAAAACGCTTTATTTCGTCAGCCAGTGCCGTTTCCTACGATTACATGCATTTGAATGGGGAGCTCGCCCGAAACAAAGTATAGGTTTTCATTATGTGAATAACTTGAAAATCTTAGCCTCAAACAGCTGCAAAACCTTTGTGCCCAGCACAGGGATATAGGAAGTCTATAAGATAAAGCCATATTTATGTGTGTCTGAGTCTTCTATCAAAATTTACAGCTATTTATGTGAAGTTGTACAAAAACGCTTTATTTCGTCAAGCCAGTGCGTTTCCTACGATTACATGCATTTGAATGGGGAGCTCGCCCGAAACAAAGTATAGGTTTTCAATTATGTGAATAACTTGAAAATCTTAGCTCAAACAGCTGCAAAACCTGTGTGCCCAGCACAGGGATATAGAAGTCTATAAGATAAAGCCATGAACATGTGTGTCTGAGTCTTCTATCAAAAGTTACAGCTATTTATATGAAGTTGTACAAAAACGCTTTATTTCGTCAAGCCAGTGCGTTTCCTACGATTACATGCATTTGAATGGGGAGCTCGCCCGAAACAAAGTATAGTTTTCATTATGTGAATAACTTGAAAATCTTAGCTCAAACAGCTGCAAAACCTTTGTGCCCAGCACAGGGATATAGAAGTCTATAAGATAAAGCCATATTTATGTGTGTCAGAGTCTTCTATCAAAAGTTACAGCTATTTATATGAAGTTGTACAAAAACGCTTTATTTCGTCAAGCCAGTGCGTTTCCTACGATTACATGCATTTGAATGGGGAGCTCGCCCGAAACAAAGTATAGGTTTTCATTATTGTGAATAACTTGGAAATCTTAGCTCAAACAGCTGCAAAACCTTTGTGCCCAGCACAGGGATATAGAAGTCTATAAGATAAAGCCATATTTATGTGTGTCAGAGTCTTCTATCAAAAGTTACAGCTATTTATATGAAGTTGTACAAAACGCTTTATTTCGTCAAAGCCAGTGCGTTTCCTACGATTACATGCATTTGAATGGGGAGCTCGCCCGAAACAAAGTATAGGTTTTCATTATGTGAATAACTTGAAAATCTTAGCTCAAACAGCTGCAAAACCTTTGTGCCCAGCACGGGGATATAGAAGTCTATAAGATAAAGCCATATTTATGTGTGTCTGAGTCTTCTATCAAAGTTACAGCTATTTATATGAAGTTGTACAAAAACGCTTTATTTCGTCAAGCCAGTGCGTTTCCTACGATTACATGCATTTGAATGGGGAGCTCGCCCGAAACAAAGTATAGGTTTTCATTATGTGAATAACTTGAAAATCTTAGCTCAAACAAGCTGCAAAACCTTGTGCCAGCACAGGGATATAGAAGTCTATAAGATAAAGCCATATTTATGTGTGTCTGAGTCTTCTATCAAAAGTTACAGCTATTATATGAAGTTGTACAAAAACGCTTTATTTCGTCAAGCCAGTGCGTTTCCTACGATTACATGCATTTGAATGGGGAGCTCGCCCGAAACAAAGTATAGGTTTTCATTATGTGAATAACTTGAAAATCTTAGCTCAAACAGCTGCAAAACCTGTGTGCCCAGCACAGGGATATAGAAGTCTATAAGATAAAGCCATGAACATGTGTGTCTGAGTCTTCTATCAAAAGTTACAGCTATTTATATGAAGTTGTACAAAAACGCTTTATTTCGTCAAGCCAGTGCGTTTCCTACGATTACATGCATTTGAATGGGGAGCTCGCCCGAAACAAAGTATAGGTTTTCATTATGTGAATAACTTGAAAATCTTAGCTCAAACAGCTGCAAAACCTTTGTGCCCAACACAGGGATATAGAAGTCTATAAGATAAAGCCATATTTATGTGTGTCAGAGTCTTCTATCAAAAGTTACAGCTATTTATATGAAGTTGTACAAAAACGCTTTATTTCGTCAAGCCAGTGCGTTTCCTACGATTACATGCATTTGAATGGGGAGCTCGCCCGAAACAAAGTATAGGTTTTCATTATGTGAATAACTTGGAAATCTTAGCTCAAACAGCTGCAAAACCTTTGTGCCCAGCACGGGGATATAGAAGTCTATAAGATAAAGCCATATTTATGTGTGTCTGAGTCTTCTATCAAAAGTTACAGCTATTTATATGAAGTTGTACAAAAACGCTTTATTTCGTCAAGCCAGTGCGTTTCCTACGATTACATGCATTTGAATGGGGAGCTCGCCCGAAACAAAGTATAGGTTTTCATTATGTGAATAACTTGAAAATCTTAGCTCAAACAGCTGCAAAACCTTTGTGCCCAACACAGGGATATAGAAGTCTATAAGATAAAGCCATATTTATGTGTGTCAGAGTCTTCTATCAAAAGTTACAGCTATTTATATGAAGTTGTACAAAAACGCTTTATTTCGTCAAGCCAGTGCGTTTCCTACGATTACATGCATTTGAATGGGGAGCTCGCCCGAAACAAAGTATAGGTTTTCATTATGTGAATAACTTGAAAATCTTAGCTCAAACAGCTGCAAAACCTTTGTGCCCAGCACAGGGATATAGAAGTCTATAAGATAAAGCCATATTTATGTGTGTCTGAGTCTTCTATCAAAAGTTACAGCTATTTATATGAAGTTGTACAAAAACGCTTTATTTCGTCAAGCCAGTGCGTTTCCTACGATTACATGCATTTGAATGGGGAGCTCGCCCGAAACAAAGTATAGGTTTTCATTATGTGAATAACTTGAAAATCTTAGCTCAAACAGCTGCAAAACCTTTGTGCCCAGCACAGGGATATAGAAGTCTATAAGATAAAGCCATATTTATGTGTGTCTGAGTCTTCTATCAAAAGTTACAGCTATTTATATGAAGTTGTACAAAACGCTTTATTTCGTCAAGCCAGTGCGTTTCCTACGATTACATGCATTTGAATGGGGAGCTCGCCCGAAACAAAGTATAGGTTTTCATTATGTGAATAACTTGAAAATCTTAGCTCAAACAGCTGCAAAACCTGTGTGCCCAGCACAGGGATATAGAAGTCTATAAGATAAAGCCATGAACATGTGTGTCTGAGTCTTCTATCAAAAGTTACAGCTATTTATATGAAGTTGTACAAAAACGCTTTATTTCGTCAAGCCAGTGCGTTTCCTACGATTACATGCATTTGAATGGGGAGCTCGCCCGAAACAAAGTATAGGTTTTCATTATGTGAATAACTTGAAAATCTTAGCTCAAACAGCTGCAAAACCTTTGTGCCCAACACAGGGATATAGAAGTCTATAAGATAAAGCCATATTTATGTGTGTCTGAGTCTTCTATCAAAAGTTACAGCTATTTATATGAAGTTGTACAAAAACGCTTTATTTCGTCAAGCCAGTGCGTTTCCTACGATTACATGCATTTGAATGGGGAGCTCGCCCGAAACAAAGTATAGGTTTTCATTATGTGAATAACTTGAAAATCTTAGCTCAAACAGCTGCAAAACCTTTGTGCCCAACACAGGGATATAGAAGTCTATAAGATAAAGCCTATTTATGTGTGTCAGAGTCTTCTATCAAAAGTTACAGCTATTTATATGAAGTTGTACAAAAACCGCTTTATTTCGTCAAGCCAGTGCGTTTCCTACGATTACATGCATTTGAATGGGGAGCTCGCCCGAAACAAAGTATAGGTTTTCATTATGTGAATAACTTGAAAATCTTAGCTCAAACAGCTGCAAAACCTTTGTGCCCAGCACAGGGATATAGAAGTCTATAAGATAAAGCCATATTTATGTGTGTCTGAGTCTTCTATCAAAAGTTACAGCTATTTATATGAAGTTGTACAAAAACGCTTTATTTCGTCAAGCCAGTGCGTTTCCTACGATTACATGCATTTGAATGGGGAGCTCGCCCGAAACAAAGTATAGGTTTTCATTATGTGAATAACTTGAAAATCTTAGCTCAAACAGCTGCAAAACCTTTGTGCCCAGCACAGGGATATAGAAGTCTATAAGATAAAGCCATATTTATGTGTGTCTGAGTCTTCTATCAAAAGTTACAGCTATTTATATGAAGTTGTACAAAAACGCTTTATTTCGTCAAGCCAGTGCGTTTCCTACGATTACATGCATTGAATGGGGAGCTCGCCCGAAACAAAGTATAGGTTTTCATTATGTGAATAACTTGAAAATCTTAGCTCAAACAGCTGCAAAACCTGTGTGCCCAGCACAGGGATATAGAAGTCTATAAGATAAAGCCATGAACATGTGTGTCTGAGTCTTCTATCAAAAGTTACAGCTATTTATATGAAGTTGTACAAAAACGCTTTATTTCGTCAAGCCAGTGCGTTTCCTACGATTACATGCATTTGAATGGGGAGCTCGCCCGAAACAAAGTATAGGTTTTCATTATGTGAATAACTTGAAAATCTTAGCTCAAACAGCTGCAAAACCTTTGTGCCCAACACAGGGATATAGAAGTCTATAAGATAAAGCCATATTTATGTGTGTCTGAGTCTTCTATCAAAAGTTACAGCTATTTATATGAAGTTGTACAAAAACGCTTTATTTCGTCAAGCCAGTGCGTTTCCTACGATTACATGCATTCGAATGGGGAGCTCGCCCGAAACAAGTATAGGTTTTCATTATGTGAATAACTTGAAAATCTTAGCTCAAACAGCTGCAAAACCTTTGTGCCCAACACAGGGATATAGAAGTCTATAAGATAAAGCCATATTTATGTGTGTCAGAGTCTTCTATCAAAAGTTACAGCTATTTTATATGAAGTTGTACAAAAACGCTTTATTTCGTCAAGCCAGTGCGTTTCCTACGATTACATGCATTTGAATGGGGAGCTCGCCCGAAACAAAGTATAGGTTTTCATTATGTGAATAACTTGAAAATCTTAGCTCAAAAGAGCTGCAAAACCTTTGTGCCCAACACAGGGATATAGAAGTCTATAAGATAAAGCCATATTTATGTGTGTCAGAGTCTTCTATCAAAAGTTACAGCTATTTATATGAAGTTGTACAAAAACGCTTTATTTCGTCAAGCCAGTGCGTTCCTACGATTACATGCATTTGAATGGGGAGCTCGCCCGAAACAAAGTATAGGTTTTCATTATGTGAATAACTTGAAAATCTTAGCTCAAACAGCTGCAAAACCTGTGTGCCCAGCACAGGGATATAGAAGTCTATAAGATAAAGCCATGAACATGTGTGTCTGAGTCTTCTATCAAAAGTTACAGCTATTTATATGAAGTTGTACAAAAACGCTTTATTTCGTCAAGCCAGTGCGTTCCTACGATTACATGCATTTGAATGGGGAGCTCGCCCGAAACAAAGTATAGGTTTTCATTATGTGAATAACTTGAAAATCTTAGCTCAAAGAGCTGCAAAACCTTTGTGCCCAACACAGGGATATAGAAGTCTATAAGATAAAGCCATATTTATGTGTGTCAGAGTCTTCTATCAAAAGTTACAGCTATTTATATGAAGTTGTACAAAAACGCTTTATTTCGTCAAGCCAGTGCGTTTCCTACGATTACATGCATTTGAATGGGGAGCTCGCCCGAAACAAAGTATAGGTTTTCATTATGTGAATAACTTGAAAATCTTAGCTCAAACAGCTGCAAAACCTGTGTGCCCAGCACAGGGATATAGAAGTCTATAAGATAAAGCCATGAACATGTGTGTCTGAGTCTTCTATCAAAAGTTACAGCTATTTATATGAAGTTGTACAAAAACGCTTTATTTCGTCAAGCCAGTGCGTTTCCTACGATTACATGCATTTGAATGGGGAGCTCGCCCGAAACAAAGTATAGGTTTTCATTATGTGAATAACTTGAAAATCTTAGCTCAAACAGCTGCAAAACCTTTGTGCCCAACACAGGGATATAGAAGTCTATAAGATAAAGCCATATTTATGTGTGTCTGAGTCTTCTATCAAAAGTTACAGCTATTTATATGAAGTTGTACAAAAACGCTTTATTTCGTCAAGCCAGTGCGTTTCCTACGATTACATGCATTTGAATGGGGAGCTCGCCCGAACAAGTATAGGTTTTCATTATGTGAATAACTTGAAAATCTTAGCTCAAACAGCTGCAAAACTTTGTGCCCCAACACAGGGATATAGAAGTCTATAAGATAAAGCCATATTTATGTGTGTCAGAGTCTTCTATCAAAAGTTACAGCTATTTATATGAAGTTGTACAAAAACGCTTTATTTCGTCAGCCAGTGCGTTCCTACGATTACATGCATTTGAATGGGGAGCTCGCCCGAAACAAAGTATAGGTTTTCATTATGTGAATAACTTGGAAATCTTAGCTCAAAGAGCTGCAAAACCTTTGTGCCCAGCACAGGGATATAGGAAGTCTATAAGATAAAGCCATATTTATGTGTGTCTGAGTCTTCTATCAAAAGTTACAGCTATTTATATGAAGTGTTACAAAAACGCTTTATTTCGTCAAGCCAGTGCGTTTCCTACGATTACATGCATTTGAATGGGAGCTCGCCCGAAACAAAGTATAGGTTTTCATTATGTGAATAACTTGAAAATCTTAGCTCAAACAGCTGCAAAACCTTTGTGCCCAACACAGGGATATAGAAAGTCTATAAGATAAAGCCATATTTATGTGTGTCAGAGTCTTCTATCAAAAGTTACAGCTATTTATATGAAGTTGTACAAAAACGCTTTATTTCGTCAAGCCAGTGCGTTTCCTACGATTACATGCATTTGAATGGGGAGCTCGCCCGAAACAAAGTATAGGTTTTCATTATGTGAATAACTTGAAAATCTTAGCTCAAACAGCTGCAAAACCTTTGTGCCCAGCACGGGGATATAGAAGTCTATAAGATAAAGCCATATTATGTTGTGTCTGAGTCTTCTATCAAAAGTTACAGCTATTTATATGAAGTTTGTACAAAACGCTTTATTTCGTCAAGCCAGTGCGTTTCCTACGATTACATGCATTTGAATGGGAGCTCGCCCGAAACAAAGTATAGGTTTTCATTATGTGAATAACTTGAAATCTTAGCTCAAACAGCTGCAAAACCTTTGTGCCCAGCACAGGGATATAGAAGTCTATAAGATAAAGCCATATTTAAGTGTGTCTGAGTCTTCTATCAAAAGTTACAGCTATTTATATGAAGTTGTACAAAAACGCTTTATTTCGTCAAGCCAGTGCGTTTCCTACGATTACATGCATTGAATGGGGAGCTCGCCCGAAACAAAGTATAGGTTTTCATTATGTGAATACTGAAAATCTTAGCTCAAAGAGCTGCAAAACCTTTGTGCCAACACAGGGATTAGAAGTCTATAAGTAAGCCATTTTATGTGTGTCAGAGTCTTCTATCAAAAGTTACAGCTATTTATATGAAGTTGTAACAAAACGCTTTATTTCGTCAAGCCAGTGCGTTTCCTACGATTACATGCATTTGAATGGGAGCTCGCCCGAAACAAAGTATAGGTTTTCATTATGTGAATAACTTGAAAATCTTAGCCTCAAACAGCTGCAAAACCTTTGTGCCCAACACAGGGATATAGAAGTCTATAAGATAAAGCCATATTTATGTGTGTCTGAGTCTTCTATCAAAAGTTACAGCTATTTATATGAAGTTGTACAAAAACGCTTTATTTCGTCAAGCCAGTGCGTTTCCTACGATTACATGCATTCGAATGGGGAGCTCGCCCGAACAAAGTATAGGTTTTCATATGTGAATAAACTTGAAAATCTTAGCTCAAACAGCTGCAAAACCTTTGTGCCCAACACAGGGATATTGAAGTCTATAAGATAAAGCCATATTTATGTGTGTTCAGAGATCTTCTATCAAAAGTTACAGCTATTTATATGGAAGTGGTACAAAAACGCTTTATTTCGTCAAGCCAGTGCGTTCCTACGATTACATGCATTTGAATGGGGAGCTCGCCCGAAACAAAGTATAGTTTTCATTATGTGAATAACTTGAAAAATCTTAGCTCAAAGAGCTGCAAAACCTGTGTGCCCAGCACAGGGATATAGAAGTCTATAAGATAAAGCCATGAACATGTGTGTCTGATTCTTCTATCAAAAGTTACAGCTATTTATATGAAGTTTGTATCAAAAAACGCTTTATTTCGTCAAGCCAGTGCGTTTCCTACGATTACATGAATTTGAATGGGGAGCTCGCCGAAACAAAGTATGGTTTCATTATGTGAATAACTTGAAAATCTTAGCTCAAAGAGCTGCAAAACCTTGGTGCCCAACACAGGGATATAGAAGTCTATAAGATAAAGCCATATTTTATGTGTGTCAGAGTCTTCTATCAAAAGTTACAGCTATTTATATGAAGTTGTACAAAACGCTTTATTTCGTCAAGCCAGTGCTTTTCCTACGATTACATGCATTTGGAATGGGGGGCTCGCCCGAAACAAAGTATAGGTTTTCATTATGTGAATAACTTGAAAATCTTAGCTCAAACAGCTGCAAAACCTGTTGCCCAGCACAGGGATATAGAAGTCTATAAGATAAAGCCATGAACATGTGTGTCTGAGTCTTCTATCAAAAGTTACAGCTATTTATATGAAGTTGTACAAAAACGCTTATTTCGTCAGCCAGTGCGTTTCCTACGATTACATGCATTTGAATGGGGAGCTCGCCCGAAACAAAGTATAGGTTTTCATTATGTGAATAACTTGAAAATCTTAGCTCAAACAGCTGCAAAACCTTTGTGCCCAACACAGGGATATAGAAGTCTATAAGATATAAGCCATATTATGTGTGTCTGAGGTCTTCTATCAAAAGTTACAGCTATTTTATATGAAGTTGTACAAAAACGCTTTATTTCGTCAAGCCAGTGCGTTTCCTACGATTACATGCATTTGAATGGGGAGCTCGCCCGAAACAAAGTATAGGTTTTCATTATGTGAATAAACTGAAAATCTTAGCTCAAACAGCTGC